>NC_138768.1:45558041-45675541 GCF_965119305.1 Pelophylax lessonae | reverse complement strand
TGTATGTATGTATGTATGTTTTAACAAATTTTGGAATAAAATTCAATTTTAAACCATGTTTTGTTAAGCCTTTGTATGGTACCATGAAAGTCCACATTAGCCTCAATCCATTTCTTTTCCCATAACTAAACTTTTTTTAGTTTTGGATAGAGCAGAGAGGAATTAAAACATCTATTAGATTTTTATTGCTACCTCTGCCCCCATTAGGGAGATTCACCCTCTCTATTTGCCTTGTTTACCTTTATCATCAAAAGTGAAAGTAAAAGAAAACCCTAATTTTGGGTTGTCCCCAGAAAAGTAAAGACAGGAAATTTTCCAATGGAGATATTAGTTCTGGAGACCTGGGGGTCCCCAAGGAATTCCCTTAATTTGCAGGGATTTTATCTCACTTTCTAATTTGGCTATGGGACAGGAAGTAAAGTTAAATCTCCCCAATGGGACGCAGATGGCAAAAAAAAAAAAAAAAACTGAAAGGGCTTATATTCCTCTGTTACTCTATCTAAAAAGAAAAAAAGTTTTGCCTATGTAAAGCGGAGTTCCGCCCCACCAGCAAAAAAATTAAAAGTCAGCAGCTACACATACTGTAGCTGCTGACTTTTAATATTAGGACACATACCTGTCCAGCAATGTCAGCACCCCCAGCTGATGTTTCCATTGGTTACCATTCTCATGTAGGTGAGAGTGGCGTCTTCTCCTTTCTGAATCCTAGAATATCCTGGTCACATATCCCAAGAGGCTTCAAGAGCAGGGACATAAAATTGTCCAGTGAGTGGAGCTGAATGAAATGTGTTATTGCGGGCTGTCTGCTTGAACCTGAAAAAGGACAGCCAGCTCCTGATGATGGCACAACAGACTTCAGCACCTGGGCAATGGATTGCAGCAGGACAACACAGGATTCACTGGGCAGGTACGTGAGTCAAGGACAACTCAGCATAACAGGTAAGAGGGTGTGAGCAGAGTGCAGCGTGGTATGTCGGCAAGGAGAGAACACACAGAGGCCGAGGTCAATGAAAACGATGTATTCAGAAAGTTAAAACAATGCACAATAAGGCCCGGTGGTTAGGTACAGCTGATCGGAATTCCACTTACAAACTGTAACAGTGAGGCTTCATCTTAAAATGATGCTGACCACTTCTGCAATAAGAATCGGGAATGCGGCCTGGCTGGTCCACACCCAAATGGGAGGCTATACTAAAACTGAGGAAGAGTGTAGTCCCAGCACTGTCCCTACTCGTCCGGAACCTTACCACACCTCTGAGCACTCTCCCTGTCAGACGGGGAACCTGTTCATACACTAACCACTCGCAAAACTGCACACCAAACCCGGGAGCCAGGGGCGTAGATAGACACTGCCCTGCCCCAAGATGGCCACAGAGGTTACAAGGGGCACCAGCGTCCAAACGGACAGCTGTTCCCCAAGTGACCGTAGGAAACCACAGACCTCATGACTTCCTGCCCCTTCGGTCAAGTGCAACCTATAGTGGGGAGTACAGACTGCACTTCTCTTCAAGGGGAGGGGGTTAAAGAAAAAAAAAAAAGAGGGGGGAGTGAAGCAACCAATTACGATGGAGACAATTTGGATAGAATCATCGTGGAGGTAGGAAGATCTTCACAAGAAGAGTGTCTGCAGGATAGGAATAAGGAACCAAATACCAGACATGAGTGGGGTTTTATTTCCGACTATAATGTCCAAAATAGAGAAGTTGAGGAGTCCTCTGCATGGACAGAATTTTGGGTAAAGTTATACCAAGTGAACCAGTGTTCATTTACAGAAGGGCCCCTACTTTTGTAGAACAAATAGTGAAAAAGGTTCTGGATCCTGCCATTAAGCCCAAAATGTTTTGGGATAATAGGGAGGGGTTCTATGCCTGCAGGCAGTGCAAAGCCTGTAGGCAGATTAATGTCCATCTTCATTTTGTTCCTCTACCAATGGTTGTGTGTTCGATATTAAAGATTTTACCACGTGTGCATCCACACATGTGGTGTATGGCCTTCAGTGCCCATGCAAACTAATTTATATTGAGCGTACTAAAAGGGCTCTCGGCAAAAGTCTCTGAACATATCGCCAACATATGCAAAGGGTATAAGGATCATAGTGTTTCTTTACGCTTCAAGCATAGGCATAATAGGGACCCTTCTGGTTTCCTCTTTTGGGGTATAGAAAAGATGAACCCAGTATGGAGAGGCTCCAATCTAGTTAGAGAGTTGTCTAAGAGAGAGACCTACTGGATTTATCAGACCAATGCCCTTCATCCGAATCAATTGAACGTAGAGCTAGATGTGAATTGTTTCATAAGCAACTATTATTGCTCTGTGTAATATCTTCTTCTTTTCCGTTCTGTATAATTTATATTTTTTTATTCAATTTTAATTTTATTGTACTTATTACATTTATCTTTTTCCTCTTAGTCAATTTGAAAACAATTTATTTTATATAGTCAAATTTTATTTGGAAACCATTTTAGTGAATACCAAGTACTATATTAGGGGAGGTCAATACGAGATATTGGAAATTATGTTTACAGATATGTTTCATACCTTCGACATATTATTTTATCCATTGAAGCCAATGGTATGGCTAAGCATTATACGAATGTTATCCGTGACAGTCTGTACGCATAAGAAACTATGCATAGATAAACAGGATACAGGATATACGAGTATGGTGGACCCACTGATAATCATAATGGCACTTGTGGGGTCCTTTCTCCCATTGACACCCTAAAGGGCTATTTATATGTGTGGGCAGAATGGAGGTGTCCATTTTAAATTTTTGCTTGGCTTTTGTACATGAGTAAGAGTATGATTTGAGAGAGGTAATTGTATAATGTCCTATTGCTTTATTTTTGCAATATATGGGGATAGCAGGTGTATATAAAGACTATTGTATATGGTTATGTTTTCAGGGCACAATGACGGCTTTGTGACACTCTGCGGTCCAATTCGGGCTTATAAGTTACACGCCGCAGAATGAAGAAGGGAAACGCCTCTATAACATGCTTTTTGATTACCATTAAGTGACTCTGTAAACATGCTTCTGTTTATTATGAAGTGTGTTTGGTAATCTGTTAATAATAATAGTCCCCCAGTAGTAGCGGTGATTGTGCCATTCCCTTTGTAACATCCGGTGTCACAGGTGGCTGGGGAGAGCGCACCGCCCTGATGGGAGGATTACAAATGGAAGTGACTCTATAAACATGCCTCTGTTTAGTATGAAGTGTGTTAGGTAATTTGTTAATAATAATAGTCCCCCAGCAGTAGCGGTGATTGCGGCATTCCCTTTGTAACATTCGGTGTCACAGCTAGCCGGGGAGAGCGCACCGCCCAGATGGGACGTTTACAAAAGGAGGTGACTACGCCGCATGCCCACGCCCTCCGTTGAAGTCCTTTGGTGATGAAACGCGTTAGTGCGTGAGCACACGGTCACCCCGGCAACCCTGAGCTTCTGACGTCACACCCAGGTCCCTGGAAGTCCGCTTGCTGGTACCAAGCCGCGGCCAGTACGTGAATCGTAAGCGGTGTAGGATCATGCAGCTGCGAGGGTGCCCTCTTTTATTATGCTGTGATTTTATATAAAAAATGTGAGTGGATTTTATAGATCATTGAATGCAATAAAGCTTTTCTATGCGGTATACACTACGAGTTTCCCCTTGTGATTGCATGTCATTGCTGTGATTGGGAGATATCTGGAGGATCGGTTGCTGTCCATGACGGGTGGTCTGTGGTCCGCTGCTGTTTAAAGGGACTGGTCCTGGGAGTCCTGCCAAGTATCATCCTGTGAGGCGCTATGAACATGACCTGAGGGTACGTGAGTACTACCAAGGGGGTCCACGTACTACCGAGGGGGTCCACAGAGGTGCAGTGAAGGTGCACACTATAGCATATATCAAGCACTGAAGAGGGATTCACCAGTTATACTAAAGACTGCATTATTGGCATTTTGATGAGTGTTTAGCTCATTGCTTTGAGCTTTTGGACTTTAGAGTCCTACAAGCGCTGCTAGTGTTTATATATTTGGACAGGGGAATACTGTTGTTTGAATTATATACACACCTTAATAACCAATTGACTACTTGCTAAAAAACAATTCTCTACGTAAAGACTTAAAAGATTACACAACTCAAATCATTCTGAATTGAATTCATTTAATTTCACACAATGAATAACATATGAATAGGATTATTTTTTTGTAATTTTTTTTGTTGTATTTTTTTTGTTTTTTTTTTTTATTTTTTAGTTAAGTGCTCTATACTGCTAACCTGATTTGGTAGCGGAAAAAAAACTGAGCTTTCTCTTAGAAAAAAAAAAATGTTTAAAAACCAACATCTAGAATCATGACATAGCATGACATTAAAGCATGCTAGATGTACCTATGCATCATATAACAGCAATTCCATAATTCCATTTTTTTTCAATGTACAAAAATGCTCCATGAATAAAAACTGTTACAAAAAGAACATTTCAAACAATGTACAATTTTTTTTTCTTGCCTCTATATTCAATAAAATACAAATACATTTTTTTTTTTTTTGCTCTAAAATATGTTTACATACAATCAAAGTAGGACATGCAAGTACACTTTTAAAAAAGGCTTTTAAAAACCACTTATGAATACAAACTAAAAATTAGCCAGCACGACTTGAAAAACAATTTTGTGCCCCATTCTTTTTCTTAAATATATACATATATAACATTTTCATGTGCATTACTTAAGAAATAGCTTAGAAAATGAAACAATACGGGACTGGGCTATATCCGCTCCCGTATCGTTGGATTGGCAGCTCATACATGTGTCTTTTGAGCGTCTTCCTTTCCTTGTAGTGTAGATATAAACAGATCTGGGAATTCAATTTTGGGGTGAGGTGTGCTTCTAATCGATCTGGGACTGCGTTTTAGTACACACTGGTAAAAATGACATCAATAGTCCACTCATCACCAGCTAGTAAATCACTGGTGTAACCAAGGTCATTTTCTTTAAATGTTATATTTAAATTAAAAAAAAAAATGTTTTTGGGGACATGCAACATAAACTGGACTGAATACATGTGCATACAGTAACAGCAAAACTCAAAAATCCCGTAAAAAGTGACGTGTATGGGAATTGCTGTTCATTTTCATCTGACAAGGCGGATATACAGTCTTTTAGTTGATTGTACCTTCGAAACACTTGTTTTTGTTCCTACAAAGCAAAACCCTAAAATGCAGTAACACTGTTTGAACCTAGTTTTTAAACCATCAGCATGCTTTATTTACAGACAATGAAAATGTTCTTTTTTTTATTTTTATTTTTTACTCAATATGGGTTAGAGTGTAGCTTGTACTCAGAGAAAGAAATAATAAAAAGGGTTAGGTTTACATGCTTACTCAATCCAAGAGAAAAATAAATTCAGACATATCATTAAAGAAAGTGGCTTAAGTGAAGACTTAACGTTAGTGTGATCATAATAACCATATTGGTCCTGATGAAAAATCAGTGGGAACGTCAAAAGCTTGTAAAAATTTATTGGACATAAAATGGTCATAGATCTTGCACTCTAGAGGAGTAGGTCGCGTGATCTTGCACTCTAGAGGAGTAGGTCGCGTGATCTTGCACTCTAGAGGAGTAGGCCATGTGTCCTTTGTATAAAACTATAAATCAAGACATGAATTATTTTTAAATATTAGCCATGACCATGAGGGTGCTTATGAAAGTTTTCACCTTTGGCCTTCATGATGCCCTAAGAAAACATATCACTGTCCACGTGGTGCTAAAAAGAGTCTACTCCAAGTCAACACTGATGCTGCAGAAAAGAAACATTTTAAATAAAGTGCCAATTTTCAACCCCTGCAGGCTAGGTTTTCTTTTGAAAAAGTTGCCCCCCCTGAATATGGTTTCCATAGGTAGGGTGAGATTGTCCTCATCTTTAATTGGCTAGATCAGCTGTCTCTCAAGAGGAGCCAGCCAATACCAAAACCAAACATAATTATATCCATGGAAAAGAACTTCCATAAGAAGCTGGCAAACTACTTTTTTAAGTTCACTGGTACTTTTTTCTTTTTTACAAACTTGAGCCAATACGCTTATATAATAATGCCTTCAATAAAAGAAGCCAATCAACTGATTGTTAAACAAATATCTTCATAATGCCCAAAAACTTGTGGCCTGGATGTATAAAATAATAAAAATAAAAGGCTAAAAGTTGAGATACCTCCATCAGCTACTTAATGCCCCATTGCCAAAAATATCTGATAGTATTTTTGCTCCAAATAAAAGGGAAAAAAAAAGGAAAATAAAGCAATTGATAGGGCCGACATAGTAAGGCTGATTTACTAAGTTAATTGAAAAACTGTGTGAAGAATCATTTAAATTATCCAGTCATGGAAAAAAAAAGCAATTCCCTGTTTATTTTTTTTATCCTGCACATACTCAGAAAACGGAACCATTTATTAGGTGCGGATGCTCAACTCCTTTAGTAAACCAACCTCATTGTCTACTACTGAAAATGGTACACATATTAAAAAAAAAATAATTCAAATGGGTCTCTGACTTCTTCAGAATGATAAAAAAAAAACCTCAGTTTTAAGACCCTATGGCTTTATATGTATATACATGTAATATTTAAATGCCGTGTCAATCTGGGAAAAAAAAAAAAAAACAAAAGTAATAATTGTGAGAAAATATGGTGCTATTTGTACATGAGGCAGAATCATGGCATTTCATGATAGCATCTTAAAGTAGAATTGCAAAAATTGGCCAAATATTTAACTAACTTGCCAAACCCCCTATAAAGTAAAGATATACAGCTACCATTTCACAATATGGCCTTGGTTTGTTTTGTTTTTTGGGGGATATAGTACTCTATAAAATCAATAGCAAGCAAACTGTACTTTGTCTTTTCTTATCCTGATTTCTAATGATAATGGGTTGCCAAATTTTCAGCTAATTCAGTTTAAGGAATTTATCCTTTTTAAATAATGCTTAATTTCCTTTGGCCTTGAGGCAGCCATCCTCAACTAGGGTTCCTCCAGAAGTTGCCAGGGGTTTCTTGAGCTGTGGCTGATTTACCTCCAATCTGATGGTGCTTGCATATTTCTGGGTCCAACACCACTTGGCAGATATTTTTAGCTGTCTGGAAGGGTGGCATGCTAATCACCATTGTAAAGGGGGAATTCTAACGACCACCAATGCAAAAGGGATTCTTCTCAATAACTCCTGATAAATTCATTTCAGGGGATTCCCCGAGACCTGAAAATTATTTCAAGGGTTCCTCTTGGGTGGAGAAAGGCTGCCTCAAGGCAAACTTGTAAAAAAAAGTAGAAAAGCTGACTCAAGAACGGAAAAGAGAACTCCAAGCAGTGTCTATACCTTTCTATATCTTGCCGATTGCCCTAGGAGGCACCAGTCAGAGGACACCCAGTTTATAAAAAACCTTGCAGGTTTCCTTTACACCATTGGCTATGGATGCCATATATATGGGGTCTAAAAATGCCTAAAAGTGGACATAAACTCTATTTACAACTTGTTCCTTCCAACCTTGCCCTTGAAGTTAATCACTTATAACTGCAAAGAGCCAATTTAGATATAGGTTAGGATTTGACTGTTTTCAAAATTTCAGAGCAAAAACTGGAAGGGTGGAGAGGGTTGAGGTTAAAAAAAAAAAAGAGGAGCTAGGCCTGCTTACAAGTATATAAACTAATTTTATTTTTTTTAAATAATTTATTGTTTAAAACCTTAATTTGCGAAATATGTGTGCATCAGTGACAATTTGTTTCCCATGCTTGGCTTTTCAAAAAGAAAATCCAGCATTGCTTGAATGCTTATAGGTTATTTGTGTAAACTAATGCCTCGTTTCCACTGAGCGGATCGGTTCGGGTCGGTACGGTACGCTAATTTGAGTGTTTCCATTATGAAAGTGGCCCATACAACCGAACCAAACCGCACCATTCCTGGTCCTGCTTCAGATGTAGGGCCATAGGAAATGGTACGGTACGGTTAGGGCGGAGCTACTGGCGTCACACGATAGATTCCACTGATTGGCAAACAGGAAAACTTCAATGCTCACGTCAAATGAAAGAGCAAAACAAACACCTCATTTGGTGTAAACCCCGCATGGTCCCTGGTTGCCCGACTTGCAGTGGAAACGCTCACCTGAATAGACCGGACCATTCTAACCCTTCCAAACTGTACCAACCCGAACCGTTCCGCTCAGTGGAAACGAGGCATTAGTAATTTTGACAGTTTAGCAGGGTGGCGCCTTCTTCCTCTGATTCATTCAGATCTGTTTTTAGGAAAACTTAAGCATAAAGAGCTTGTTGAGAGCTTCGGCTTTCCTCCACAGCTCGCCACCTCCTGGACGGTAGTGGTAAATATAAAAATACTAAAGGTAATAATAAATAATTTATTTGAAAAATTAAAAAAAAACTATTTATTTTTAGTATTGAAGATAATAAAGAATATTTATAAAAAATAAAACTGCCCTATGTACTCATTTTCAGGCATATGGAGGAGGAGGGGCCAGAGTGCTGACTTTGGAGCTGGAAGCTGACAGTTGCAAACACTGCCCATAAAGACGTAAGAAGATATGTATGGGCAGTGCCTACTATTCAATAGTTAGTTCAACTTTGCCAATGTACCTACCATAGGTTTGGGTTAATAGGTGATTTCATTGCGTCAGAAAAAAAAAATACCCTAACGGAGGTCTTTCCAACTAATAAGCAGGTAATTAGTCACAGTTTGTATTTATGCAGACTGAATGATATACTTTCATTATGTACAAAAAAAAAATTAAGGCAATCAGAGTTGAGCCTCCCGTCCCCAAAGGCAAGTTACGTTTGGGCAAGAGCCGAAACCATTGTAGCTGGGCAAGCTTAAATTAAAAGATTTACAACTGCCAACTTATTTAGCATTGCTTTAAGTTGTATGCTTGGCAGGCAGAAGTCACCACAGTTGCTGTCTTGGTAACTGCTTGATCTCATTCTGTCGTCCAACAGCTCCTGAGTGTACAGAATAGCTTCAAATATCAGAACTAGACCTGTAGTTGAAGGCATTCCCCTTAACCACAAAGAATCTCTTTTTTGCATTGTTATGTACAATCAGGAGTTTGGAGACAGCAATGTCTTGCATGAGATTAGGCAGTTGACAGCGCAGATACTGTCAGAACTGAAGGGGGCCTCTTAGATCTGACTTGCAAGTTTGAGAGTCATCCTCATTTTATAATTTAAGTAATACTGAATAATTTAACTTCTGAATCATCTCCACCTTACCCGTTTCCCCTTAAAGTGACTTTGTCCCACAAAGTGGTCTTTGGTCTCCTCTATCCACCGGAATGCTGGACCCTTCCAATCAGACAAAGCTCCAGCACTTTGTGGCAGTGCCGATTCCTATTAGTTAGGCAGCCCATTACGATGATAAGCTAATAGTAGCCTGGGGGGCCGCAGGGAAATTTCTGACAGTATCAGGAAGTGTCAGAGCTTTGCCAGAATTGGACAGCCCGGCTTTCAGGCAGAGGGGGGCACCTTCTGCATTTTATACCTATTGGCATTTTTTTTTTTAGAGGTGCACCGAATGGAAATTTTGGTGCGGAAACCGAAAACGCAGGATGCACTTAGCCGAAACCGACAGTTTTTCAAAATATATATATATTTTTATATATAATTGTATATTTGACTTTTTAATTGATATCATGAATTTAAATGAATATGAATTTATATTCAGCCATTGTTGGCACCTTTAGTGCAAGAAAATTGCATCCCTTTAAATTCTATGTATGTGTTCCCACTGGTTCCGTTGCGCTTCCGTTGTGGTGATAAAAATCTTGCTTGCTACATTTTTGGACAGTTACCAAAAACGTACCTCCCCATTGAAATGCATTGAAAACACAGCAAGAACGCAACAACAACACACCTGTGTTATGTTTTTGATGTGGTTTTTGATTCACATGACCTATGAAAACACATAAGCACAGTAAAATCCCGTGAGTTTTTGGCGCTATTATTAGCACTTTTTTCTTTATCGGCAAAATGCCGAAAACACCATTTTCGACTGATATGTTTTGGCTGATATAATTTCGGTGCATCTCTAGTTTTTGTTTTGTTAAATTGAAAGTCACTCTAAGGATAAACAGCTGTCGAGGAAAAATCCTATATACTGTAAGAACACTTGCTTTATTGTAACAAACTATTGTCAATTAATAACGTAACATTACGTTGTTTATCATGGAACTATTACTTCAAATAACGGAATTATCACTTCTAACAAACGTTCCCAAAATATGTCATTTGATAACTGTTCTAATTACTTTTTATGCCCAAAAACTGTGGAGGGCCACTTGGTCTAGTCTTGGTTTTTGATGGTGGTGGTGGTAGAGGTGGTTTTGGTAAATATGTTAAGTGTTTACATCAAAAAAAAAAAAAGCGTATTTCTACTTTTGCAGCCAAATTGGGATAACTCCTACTTTTACATTTGTTACATGCCCCATTCACATTGCAAAAAAACAAACTTTTTTTGTAGATGTTCTTTTCTGAAAACCAGCGAGGAAAAAGTCCACTTAGTTCTCTTTGTTTGATGAGGGGCCTGGGGGTCTGTTTGCAAAAATTAACTCTGTCTTTAAGGGGCTGGCAGATCTTCTCTCTTCAGTTGTAAACTAGATTTCAACATTGTCCTAACAAAGGGTTACAAATTTAGAAGCTGGGATTTTTCATTGTATGTTGATGAGAAGAAGCCTATCCGGTCTTAAGCCCCGTACACACACAATGATTATCGGCCGACCGATCGTCCGTCTTTTGTTGGTTGGAATGTGCCTAGACTGCACACGAATTTTCTCGCCCAACAAAATTCTACTTCAGAAGTGATGTCATGTGTTGGTTTGCTTTCTTTGTGTTCTTTCTTCACTGAGCATGCCCAGACTTGCTCATCAGATTTTTCCCTGTCGAAATCTGTACTGACTGCACGAAAATCGGCCGTTGTGTTGACGGCCAATAGTCTGTACACCAGATTTTTTTTGGCCGAAAAGTCGGAGTTGGTTGTCGGAAGCATCATACTAACAAGCCGAAAATCGGCAGATCAGTTGTCGGACGAAAATTCCCTGCCAATTTTCGATGCGTGTGTACGGGGCTTTAAAGTTATATTTTGGGACAGATTAGACTGAACTTGTTGAGAAATGCTTGCAGTCAGCCATGAAACCCTCTCCTAAGAAACATCTAAAAAGGTAAGAATTTTTTTTTTAGGTTTGCTATGTGAATGGGAACACAAACATAAAACGGGGTTGTCTCAGATTTGACTCCAATACACTTTAAATTTGGGTTTGATGTAAAAAACCATCTAGCTATCACATATTAACGCATAAAAGCCAACATAAAGACTAAAAGTCATGTGTAAAGTTGGGTTTGGTGAAAAAAACACAACAACCTAGCTATCAAAAAACTGCTCCTGAAAGTCAACATAAACATTGAAAATCATGCGTAAAGTTGGGTTTGGTGTCATACGCAAAGGATGTAGGGTTGACTTTTTAAGATTGTAGCACTTTGTGGAACTTCATGACAGACCAATACAAATCTAGAGACTGTCAGAAGCAGACTAACATTTTCAACCCAGCCAAAATACTTTTTGTCTGAAGATAATTTTCTACCAATATGTACGCTTACCAGATATCAAGAGAAGGCATGGAAGTATGGAAAAGAAAAATGTCTGAGCACGGCAAACAGAAGAAAAACCTTCAAGGTTACATACTTGATATAACATTCTAATGATATACTTGAATGAAGGCAACTCCTAGATTTTAGCTTATTCAAAAATCTTATTTTAAAGAAACAAGAAAAAAAAAAAAAAAAAAAAAAGAAGAGTAAAAGGCCTATCTATGCTTCATGATGGGACACATGATCCAGTGCGTTAAAGCCGAGACCACTTAGTGTCGATATTCCATGCAAAGTATCATATTAAAAAGATACATATAAGTTATTACCAATAAACAAATTTCATATGCATCGATGTCTACATGTTGTTTGAGGTACATGTATCTGTGTCTATTAATTAGAAGGGGGAGTTTTAAACACAGTGTGTTTCCTAATATGGAAAGATGCCCAGGTTGAGGTGAACCTCATCTATATAACCACCTGACTGAGAAGACATAGGTAAGGTTTATAAGTAAGGTCCCCTTTATCTACAGATAGCATTTTTTTTTCCCATTGTCACTGGCCATTAGAAAACTTTTTTTTTTCTATGAGTAAAAACAAAGGGATTGCAATTTTCCAGTAAAGACCGACCTCCCATCAGAGCTCAGAAGCCTACTTCAGTATCCTGGAACAAAAAGCCACATCCAAAAACAAGTTGTCGTTTTTCTACTGACAACATAACATATGACGTAGCATGAAAATACAGGTTTGAAGTCTAGAGTCCAAAGCCGTACAAAACCCACTGTAAAAAGCTGTCATTTTGTAATGTTAAAAAAAACAGGAAAAGAACAAAAAGATCGGGTGTTGCAGCCTCAATTAGAGGTTCTTCTACCCCATAAAAGTCTATAGTCAGCCTGATTATCAACCCAAAGATGACGCTTATTAGGGAGAAATGTTAGATTCCCCTCGTCTCCTTCGATGCCGCTTTGTCTTTACTTCCTCCTCTTCGACGAGTCTCCGCTTCCCCTTTCTCTGCCCATGAGAGTTTTGAGTTTCTCTGGCCATATGTATGACGGCTTCAATAGTGTCCATGACCAAGTCCTTACAGTTCCTTTCCAACTCCTGGGAGTTACATTTTTTACCTCGTTTGTTGGGGAGGTCCACACATTTTTCCAGGATGGGCATTTGGTCTCTTGAATCGTCATCGAACAAGACTGGCTGCTTCCTGGGGCGGCCTCGCTTTTTCTTCACAAAGTTATTGCCGGTCTTTGATTGTCTCTGTAACCTCTTGGCCTTTAGGATTTTGTTCACATGATCCATGTTCTTTTTGGTGGACAGGATTTTATTGTAGTTGCACATTTTCCTCACCTCCGTCTGGATGGCTTCAATCTCACAGCGTTTGAAGCGGTTTCGAAGAGAGGCATTTGCTGGTAAAATAAATAAAAATAGAAATATATATGTTAATAACATGTAAGCCACACATACACACAGTGCAAGGTAAATCCTTTTATATGTCAAGCCTTAAAATCATATGAGCTTGTGAAAAGGCAAAAATCTATAATACCTAAAATTAATTGAGCTCAATGCTCACTGTAAAATGCTGTTAGCATTGAGTTTGCATCTGCTCCATGCTTTCTGTGTATTTGGAGGTCGAGTTATTTCCCTACAAAAAAAATTGCAGGAAGGCAATTGCCTTTCATTCCCCTTTCGTCAGGGAGGACACTTATGGGCGAGGTTATGAACGATACCAGGGATTCCCAAACGACGGCCCTGCAGCTGTTGCAGAACTACACATCACATGAGGCATTGTAAAACTCTTGACATTCACATACCTGTACATGGCTAGGCATGATGGGAATTGTTCCTGAACAACTGGAGGGCTGTAGTTTGGGAATCCCTGAACTATACTATATATACACTGAACAAAATTATAAACGCAACACTTGTTTTTGCCTCCATTTTTCATGAGCTGAACTCAAAGATCTAAGAAAGAAAAAATTGAACAAAAGTTCAGAAGGTGGGACTTTATATGAGGCTCTGCCCAATGGGGCTAGATGCCTCCATCCCTGGTCATAAGAATAGGAGGGGAATAAAGTGATTAAAATAAGTAGAAAAAGTACGTTAGGCAGTGGGCTTGTACAAAGATAATCAGGTAAAAATATTTTACCCGATTATCTTTGTACAAGCCCACTCCCTGACATACTTTTTCTACTTATTTTAATTACTTTATTCCCCTCATATTCTAAAGATCTAAGAAAACCGGGATTCATCCACGAAGAGAACACCTCTCCAAAGTGCCAGACACCATCAAATGTAAGCATTTTCCCACTCAAGTCGGTTACGATGATGAACTGTAGTCAGGTTGAGACCCCGATGAGGATGACGAGCATGCAGATGAGCTTCCCTGAGACAATTTGTGCAGAAATTCTTTGGTTATGCAAACAGATTGTTGCAGCAGCAGTCCGGGTGGCGGAGGATCTTGGAGGTGAAGATGCTGGATATGGAGGTCCTGGGCTGGTGTTGTTACACGTGGTCTTTTGTTATTTGTTTAAAAAAAAACTTAGTTATGAAACGGTTAGACCCCTTTTTCATGGGGTGGATTCCGCCAGGAGTCTGCCTGCTCAGCGCAAGATCTGTCTGCTGATCCCTGCCGAGCAGGAGGATGACTGGTCTGTATCCACTTATGCGGAGCAGACACAGCCTGCTCTCCTCTATGGGCAGCCATATGTAAACAGACCGCCAGTCTGTTTACAACCGAATGCCATTCGATCCGATAGGCGGATGGGAAATGGATCCCCATCCATCTGTTTTTAGGGGATCTGATCAGATTGGATGTTGGCGAGCTTAAATGGACACATGTCCATTTACATCTGCTGCTCTATAAAGGACAATGGGGGGTCCAATCAAACCCGCCTGAAAAACTGACCACCTGTGTGAAAGGGGCCTTCTATGGGTAAAGTTCTGCTTTAATGATAAAAGGTAAAAAAAAACTTTTCAATCCCTGTACAGCAAGGCTGGACAGTGAGAGGAAGAAGCAGTACAAGTAGCTGATAGGAGGAGAGAGAAGAGTGACAGCAACCATACTGCCTATACTTTCACTGTCACAGGCTGGGAGTAGGACCAGGATGATCTGGGCTCAGAGAAGGTAGGTTAAATTAAACTGGCCATCAAACTGAAGATAACTAGTGGCAGGGGCAATATCTGGGTTCTGCTTTAACAGTAGTTTCAAAGGAAATTGTCATGATAGAAAACTGAATACCACCGGACGATACCATCCATCAGTTTTATCCTGGAAATGGTTTGACGGTCGGCTTTTGCAAGCACCATCTCTTGCCTCTGGGCATGTTTATCTGCATTCTTTCTTCATATGCTGAGATTATAAAAAGTGCATCATAACAGCAGAGAGCCATCTTGTGTAAACACACAATGCATGCAACAGATCTCTTCATTAGCTAAATATGCGCCTTATATTTTCCATATGTTGGTTCAGGCACTGAAGTTTATACAGCAAGGGGGGCAGATAGACCCAACGTGTGTGTTTAAATATTAAAGCCCGGTCTTAATTACTCAAAACTCATTATGCAGTTTATCGGTTTAGTTTTGCCTCAGGACAACTGAAAAAGATTTGATTTTTTTCTTTTTAGACAACATCTGGGCCCCCATCTTAGCCGTCTTCCCAGAGAAGACATTTTCAAAGAGGTCCTCGTTAATTACAGGAAACTCACGGTGCAGACCAATTTTCCCATTAACAGTTTTTTTTTTTTCTGTGCATATCCCTCCAAATGATTTTCACATCTGGACGGCAGATATCTCGTTATTTCATGTGAGCTTCGAAAAGGGACTTTTCTGGAGTCTGCAGCAAGGCCAGGCTTTGCATTATAAAATGGTAAACTATAAAATTGGCTTTAGTGTTCTTTAAAAGTGGAGTTCCACCCATTTTAATAAGTTTAGATGAACGTAATCCCCTTTAAAAATACTTTTATCAATGGAAACTATTTTTTATTTTTTTGCAAGGAAATACTTTTTTTCTTATTTATTTATCTGCACTTCCGGGTCCGGCCGCTTATAGGCGATTACGTCATTCATGATTCGCAAGGGCTGCTGGGATGTATCCCAGCAGCCCTTGCGAATCGCCTAGTGACGAAATCTCGCATTATTACACCGGCACCAGCTGTACTCAAATGTATTGCATTGAGCCCCTGCTCTGGCCCGCCTCCGCCCCGCCTCTTCTCAGTGAGCTCTACGGGATGTATTGCTTTGAGTCTGCGCTCCGCCTCTGCCCCGCCTCCTCTCAGTGAGCGCGGACTGAAAGCAGTACATCCCGTAGAGCTCACTCCCGTAGAGCTCACTGAACGCCATTGTACTCAGACATCCGACACCCGTTGCTACCATAATACTCGAACAGCGAGTGCATCTGGTTGGGTTCAGTCACTGTTCAGCTATCAATTTTCCACCCAACTCCTTCAACAAAAGTTGATCAGAAAATTGAGTAATGCCGACAAAGCCACCCATGGCTTGAATTTTGCAGGAAATGGATGCAGTTCAACCTGTGTATGGCAGGCTTAAAGGCAGTCCTTGGTCACCCACCACCCGATTCAAACCAGATTCAAAGAAAACAGTATTTAAAAAAAAAAAAAAAATATATATATATATATATATATATATATATATATATATATATATATATATATATATATATATATATATATATATATATATATATATATATCAAGGAGTAAATATAATCATGCCTGTTTGTAAATGAAACCCATAAGCACGGTCTTTAAAAATACTTTTGCAACCTTTATGCTTCCCCTATCATACTGGAGCCCTCAGCATTCTTCTATATTCAGATGAAAGATTCTGTGCACACGGTGCTGGATCACATTAAGTGTCTCCCCAGTATCTCTCTAGAAAAGCATACTCCCACTTGACACCCCCTGGCAAGGATAAGCATACGCATTCACATCCAGAACTTTTGCCACTGATGCAATTTTTCACTTGTTTAGTACAGTCGGTATAATATGGCCAAAAGTTTGTGGACAACAGACCATTACACCTACATAGGCTTGTTGAACATTCCTATCCAAAACCATGGCCAAAATTAAGGAATTTGCCCCCATGTGCAACTATAACAGTCTCCACTCTTTCAGGAAGGCTTTCTACAAGGAATGTGTGTTCATTCAGCCAAAGGAGCATTTGTGAGGTCAGGAACAGATGTTGGATGAGAAGACTCGGCTCACAATCAGCGATCTGGTTCATCCTAAGGATGTTCAGTAGGGTTGAGGTCAGGGCTTTGTGTAGGCCACTCAAGTTCCTCCAAATCAAACCATGTTTTTATGAAGCTGGCTTTCTACAGGGGTGCAATCATACTGGAACAGAAAAGGACCTTCCCAAAACTTTTGTCTCAAAGTTGGAAGCACATAATTGTCCAACATGTATTTGTATGCTGTAGAATTTCCAGTACCCTTTGCTGGAAGCACAAGAGTTTATTAGGGATTCTCCCATCACCAACCCAGGTAAAACAAACAGGAGGTAGTGACATGGTACTTCTACATGGAGTACTAACCTGATTTGTTGGATGATGAGAAGAAGGAGAGGAGAGGGTTTGGAGGCACGGAGGCAGATTCGGCTGCTGGCTTCCTTTTGGTCAAGTTGTTGGAAGATGTAGTTTCATTTTTGTTATGTTGAGACATCTGGTCGGCTTTCTGATGAGCACTTGATAAACCTACACAAGAAGAAAAAGAACATTTTTTGAGTATAATTATACCCACAAATTACGCAAAGAAGTGTAAGAGACTCTCAGCTTTGTCAGAACACCATACTTAAAGACCTTTTACCTTTATTTAAACCTTTTCCCAGTTATTTCACTCTTTAATAGAATCACATGTAAATTTCATTTTTTTTTCAATTTAGTAAAATATCTAATGTTTTGCATTCTCCTCATACTTCTTTTTCTTGCCTAAACCAAAGCAACATTCCATCGGCCGCCTGAAGCTTCCTGGAATATCCACAACACACAGCCCAGAAGGCTACTAGTCAATAAATGGTGAATAATTGGGAGATTGCCAATGTATTGCAAGATTTTGTGCTTCTGTAGCATTGCATAGTGGTGCATCACCAGGGGGGGCAGTTGTCAAAGTCAAGAAATGACACCTGGCAATCAATGATCCATGATCCAAGAGAGTGGTGAAGAAGAGAAGCATAGTTAAAACTTTGGCTGCGAAGAAGACATCTTTGTAGCCTAGGGAGAAGTAAAGCTGACCAGGCATATGTTGATCGAAATTCGGATGGTTCAGCTGAGAGCGGATGAATTTCAGTCACTGTGTGGCCATGCCAACTTGACAGAAGTGGAAGGGACGACTAAGGAAAACTTGTCCCGACCAGCAGTTGAAGCTGCTGATCAGTATATTCTGACAACAGAGTGGCCCCACTGTTAGAATACATTGTACTAGCGGAGAAATGAAGGCACTGGGAATTCCTCCAGGGTACTTTCATTCAACAGGGTAGTCTTATTTTGACATGTATGTTTAAAAGACATTCTGCCTAGGTTCACACTGAGGGCAGGTTTGAAATCACCCGAACTCGCACGATTTCAAACCGGCATTTCAACCTGACTTTGGGGGCAATTTGACAGACATCTGTGTGGGTTCCTGCACAGTTGTCTATTGAAATTGCCACCCGAAATCACCAAAAGTAGTGCAGAAACTACTTTTGGGAGTCGGTGCGGCGCCACAAAGTCGCCATCGCACCGATTCAGGCGGTGCCATTGCCGGTAATAGGCTCCAATTTGGCATGCAATTTGACATGTTGGCCCAATGTGAATGACATGAGGAAAGATGGCTGTGTGAGATCCAGTGTGGGGAGGCACAGTGGCAAATTACATCAGGACACTTGATTTCCTGGATTTGTATGTGTTTTAAAGATGTTCCAGCGAACAAGGTAAGAGGTGATGTAAATTTGACATGTTGGCCCAATGTGAATGTGTGCTAAAGCAGATCTTCGCCCTTTTCATCCAAAACCCAGCATTCCAAAACTATACCAATTCCACCACCATGCTTCACAGTTGTGTCCTCAGATTGCAGCAAACATACGGTAATCCAAATCCTACCGACTATTTTCTTTTATTTTTGTACATACCTATGCTTATTCAAGCTGCCCTACACTACTAATATTCTCGCCTAGGCTACCCGAAGCCTCCTGAGATGCTTATATCAGGAGTGTTTGGGGGCAATCCACAGCACAAGCACTGTGGCGTGCCATGTAGGAGGGGGACGGCAAGAACCAGGACAAGCCAGCCAGCTCGAAAGATGGCTGTGTGAGATCCAGTGTGGGGAGGCACAGTGGCAAATTACATCAGGACAATGCTTGATTTGCTGGATTTGTATGTGTTTTAAAGATGTTCCAGCAAACAAGGTAAGAGGGGATGTAAAAAAAAAAAAAAAAAGGATAGGTGGTGAAAGTTCCTCTTTAAGTAGGTGACAAATTATAGCCGAACTACAGCAACAGTTATTTATCTCTTTTGATCTTTTAAAAATTCCTGCGAGGTTTTAATTGGTGTCTGCTTTCCCAATAGATAGATTCACACCCTCTATATGTACTAGTGACCATTACCGTCAAGGGTGAAAATGAAAAAAAATCCCAAAGTTTGAGTTGTCACCAAAACAGTATTGGCAAGGAAATCTTCCAAGGAGGACAACCAGGGTTTCCTTCAAAGTTCCTGGACTGGAAGTAAAGGAAAATCTCCTCAATGGGACCATGGTGGCAAAAACAAAACTGACAGAGGTTATACCCTCTCTTACTCCATCCGAAATGAAACTTTTTTCCTCCTTTAATCTTACTTGAATTGAGATCTGGAGTACGCGTAGATACGCCATGAGTCCCATAGACCTGGCAGAGATGCTCGCTACGTGTTTTGTGGGACATCGTAGAGGCACATACGCGCTGTGTGGTCTCCGCCAGAGACGTGGCATTGACGCTTGGTGTGTCTGTGTGTGCGCAGGGGATCTTTCGCCATATTGGCCTAGAATGGAGTTAGGCAATAAAATAAATAATTTTAAAAAAGTTTTTTTCTTTTTTTGCTAATGCACAAGCGGTAGGTGGGAGGAGGCACAGGACCTTAAAAAAATTGGATGAAGGAAAACCCTATAACGACTTTTTTAATGAATATTCACAATAAAAACCTGCCTGCTTAAAAAAATAAGGCACATATTTAATAAACGCCATATTATGAATTAAATTGACAATCGGGTAATGATGCCCTTCCCCCCTCCAGTGTAAAGTCTGCAGATACTTATGGCTTAAAGTAGGCATTTAAAATGTTTAACCAATCGGCGTGCCGGCACGAGCCAGAGTAAAAATCGATGTTTGTGTTTTAACCCATTCAACAAAACCTCTTCTGAGACTCTTCAGCTCTGAAATATTGTCCAGAGACCTGGCGGGTGGATAGGAAGGGGCTGCCTCTTGTTACCACGGAGACCGGGTTCAAGGTTAAACTACTACCAAATCAGATTCGGTGACAGGCCGCAGCATCTAACAGCTGTGCCTCTGACTAGAAAAGACGCCGCAGGTCAGAGAGCAAACGGATTTTCGGCCCCTTGAGAAAGAGAGGATGTTGTTGTTTCATAAGAAAGCTCATTTTAGATCTCGGAGAAAGCCCTACATGAAGAGGCGGAGGTGCAAAATGGCTTCCTTGTAGTAAAATGTAGGGAAAAATCACTGCTATAATTTAGCTTGCTGAGATTTTGTGACCCTTAATGCTCGTCTTGCAGGTCACCAAAGTACCCATAATCCCCCCAGACCTGACCGATGTCAACAATGTACACGATACATTCCATAAATAACAAGTTCCAGATTTCCTGCACCATTCCAGGCTGACTTTGAATATATAAACCAGTCTCTTGTTATGGGCGACGACCAACTATGGGGTTCATCCAGTCCCCACTTCTCTCCAAGTCCTCATACAGGGAAAACCGTACCCCACACATATATAAGTAATTAAATTTTTCTGAGCGGCATATCCATCACACCAGACTCTTCCCCTCTGACGCCTTTCACTCAGAGCCTTATTGTAAAGAGAGAATATAATAGGCCATCTTTACAATAAAGCTCTTAGAGTGAAGTCTATCAGGTTGAGTCTGGCAGTTTTTTATACTAAACACCAGGGTTGTGGCTTTACCTGTATGAAGATTTGAAGTTTAGTCTGCACAATAACCTTACACCATTAACTGCACAACAGCCCAATGCCAAAAACTGCACAACAGCCCAATGCCAAAAACTGCACAACAGCCCAATGCCAAAAACTGCACAATACCCCAATGCCAAAAACTGCACAATACACTAACACCATAAGCTAGGTAATACCCCAGTGTCATAATAAGCAAAATACTCAAGCACTGCAAGCTGCCCAATACCTGTATACCATAAGCTGTGCAACTACTCCAAGACCATAAGAAGCAAAATACTCTGGTACCACAAGCTGCACTGTATTCCGGAAGCCATTAGACACAAAATAACCTGTCATAAGCTACACAATACTCCATTGCCATAAAATGCACTGTATTCCATTGTCAAAAGCGGCACTATATCCCATGATAAGCTAAAGTCAAAGTCCAGCTGGTTAAACTCAAATGGACTATTAGAAATGATTTACTGAACTTGACACCTTCCGTAATTTGTGAAATAAACCCCAACAGCCTAGGCCGCACAATGCTCCAACATTATAGGCCGCACAATGCTCCAACATTATAGGCCGCACAATGCTCCAACGGCATAAGCCGCACAATGCTCCAACATTATAGGCCGCACAATGCTCCAACGGCATAAGCCGCACAATACTCCAATGCCATAAGCCCCACAATGCTCCAACACTATAGGCCGCACAATGCTCCAATGGCATAAGCCGCACAATACTCCAATGCCATAAGCCCCACAATGCTCCAACATTATAGGCCACACAATGCTCCAACGGCATAAGCTGCACAATGCTCCAACGCCATAAGGCACACAATGCTCCAACGCCATAAGGCACACAATGCTCCAACGCCATAAGGCACACAATGCTCCAACGCCATAAGGCACACAATGCTCCAACGCCATAAGGCACACAATGCTCCAACGCCATAAGGCACACAATGCTCCAACGCCATAAGGCACACAATGCTCCAACGCCATAAGGCACACAATGCTCCAACGCCATAAGGCACACAATGCTCCAACGCCATAAGGCACACAATGCTCCAACGCCATAAGGCACACAATGCTCCAACGCCATAAGGCACACAATGCTCCAACGCCATAAGGCACACAATGCTCCAACGCCATAAGGCACACAATGCTCCAACGCCATAAGGCACACAATGTTCCAACGCCATAAGGCACACAATGCTCCAACGCCATAAGGCACACAATGCTCCAACGCCATAAGGCACACAATGCTCCAACGCCATAAGGCACACAATGCTCCAACGCCATAAGGCACACAATGCTCCAACGCCATAAGGCACACAATGCTCCACTCCTGAGCTTGTTTTTACTTTTTTCATTTACATCGTCTGACCGTTAAAAAGCGGGAGTTCATAGAGAGAAGGTGAGGAGCAATATTCTGAACCTTATGAAGTGGGTCATGTTGAAGGATTTGCAATAAAACCTCTATGCACATGTACAGCTGGTTAAACTCAAATAGACGTATAGAAATGATTTACTGAACTTGACACCTTCTGTAATTTGTGGAGTGTATCTGAATAAGAAACCAGTGGATAGTATAATAAAGGTTACTTTACAAGCACAGTTCCACTCAAGACCTTGTGCCTGAGGAAGGCAAACTTATCTTTTTGAAATGGCAAGATTATGGAAGAGGCAGAAGGTCTCAATAATTCCTTTAATATTCATTAATCTTTCTGAACTCGGATAAAGGATTCTTGTAATAAGGCAATAAAGATGTGCTTTTATTGTCACAAGGCAGCCAGCAGAGCGGTGGGGAGGTAATTCCTCCCCAAAATGAATTATGTATCCCTCTTCCCCCACATCCTTCATTTACAATTTCCTAATTCTTCCTCCATACTAAAAGAGTACGTACTCATTATAAATAAAATGGCCTACTTCTGATTAGCGTCTGGACACATATACTGTATATATATATTCTCAGTACACCTCTGCTGCGATACATTCCCCAATGTTTTATCATTTTAAAGCCACTGCAAATACAGACTATTACCAGTACCAAAGGGCTTGTTACTTCCTGTAGTCAGCTGACAACACTGTCTCTGATGCAACGAAATTGCAAGCAGTGTTGTCAACCATGCTGGAGTTTTCCCAGTTAGAACACTGTATGACCTTAGAGGACAGTGTCCTGTAGTTTCGTTGACAACACTGCTTGGGATTTCAACGGATCAAAGACATTAGGTGCTCACTGGATATCTGGATCAAAGGGTATTTTTTAGCATTTTCAGCATCTTTAAAAAGATTTAACATGGGGAAATGTATACTTATTGCAGAGATAGATTCATTTTTTTATTTTTTTCCCCCCCAGACGTATACTTTAAGCCCTTGCTGACCGCATATGTGTGGTGGCAGAGGGTGGGCTTTAATGCCCACGTGCCACACATACAGTATGTGTCCATGGGTGGCAGAGCTTTCTGTACTGAGAGCGTGTTCCAAACACAGTGACCAAGCGGTCAAAGATGATAAGGATTAATAGCCAGTGGGACCGGCTTACGATCAGGATACCATTGTGACAGCCATTACTGTGGTCATATGATTGGCCAATCCTTCCCACCCTCCACAGTAAAGACCATGTTAAAGGGACGCTGAAGTTGAGCAGGAACGGATTTAAGATTATTGTGTACGTATATGACTGACTTGCTGTCCACAGGCCATTTCTTTTAAGTTGCCTGTCAGCTATTTAGTAAAAGTGATATGGGCAGCTATAGAGTTGCACAATCATGTTTACGGTAACGTGAAGTGATTACCATGCATGTGAGGTATCGCCACGAATGTGGATGCAAGAACAATAATTCATCTTTAGCCGTTAAATCTAAGTGGGCGAGCTGTAAAGCCTTATAAAATATCTCCGATGGACATTTTTGGGTACGGTCATTTTTTTTTGCCATTTCATGGGTGTTCACAATTATAAGGTTTGACATGTCTGGTATCTATTTACTCGATGCAACCTCCTCTTTTATATTTTCCCAAAAATGTTTACTATTGTATGTGTGCCCACTAAAATTAATTTTAGTGTATTTTTTTTTGCTAAAAATTTAGATTTGATAAATAGTAGTGCAAATATTGTGCAGCATTAAAATCCGAAACGGCTACCATTATTTTACAGGGCCTCTGATTTCAGAAAATATATAATTATTTGGGGGGTGGGGGAGTTAAGTAATTCTTTTAGCAAAAAAAAAAAAAGGCAGGTTTTACATTTATGCTCTGAATGCAAAGTGAACCTGTGGTTTGTCTAGTATTTACCATCCTTGCTCTCTCGCGCTGCCCTGTTCATGCATTGGAGCCCAGTAAAAAGCCCATGTGACATCACTTGGGCCTGCTGATTGGCAGTTTAGAGACCCAGGGCTGCATCATGGGAGAAAGAAAAGACGCCAACTGGTCCACTCCATACCCTAAAGTTACAGGTAACTAATTTCCTTGGGTCTGGACGGCAAACGAGAGCAGTGGTGCAGTATTGGCAATCTAGTATTAGCAACAGAGGGAGTGGAGTGGGCTATTGCAGGTGTGATCAAAATGCAGGTCCACCGTAATATAAAGTGGAACTCCATCAGACAGAATTTAAAAGGGTTCCTGTAAGATTTTATATTGCTGTGCCCCTGTTGGGGGAGCTCTCCACGTAGGCAGGTGCAGTCTACTTTCTCCACTGCAGGTGGCACTCCTTCGCAGTAGCAATAGTTACTCTATGGTTTTGGCAGCTATCTGGATTGGATGCTGGCACTTCATATGACTCTGGCGGGCACGTTGGGTCAGATAGAGTCTATTTAAGACACTGGCTCCTGGGTTGGGTGAGCATTTTGTGAGTGGCTAGAGTAAGGAAAGGTCACCAGCCTGTCAGGGACAGTGCTTAGTGTTAGGGAAAGGATCCAGAGGAGTAGGGAAAGTGCAGAGACACATCATCCTTCAAAGGAAGCCTCCCCGTTTGGGTGCAGACCAGCCAGACCGTATTTCTGCTTCTAGAAACACTTCACCACACTACTGCTGCTTATACGTAACAACTTTTGAGTGCTCCCGTTTGGGTTGCCCTACCGTCGGGCCTGTTTGTTGTTTTCTGGACTTTTGATATAATATATTCTTGTTTTTGCCACACTACCCATTCTAGTTAACCTACAAAACCATTCAAGCAGCAATTACATTAATCTTTACATGTATCAATTGACTGTTGAAAGTGAAATTTTTTCTTTAATGCACCTCGAAGTGGTCCCCTCCCTTTGGGCCAGTACTCAAGTGTGAACAGATGGCAGCATTTTCAACACAAGTGTTGGTTGTATTCAGAAGCACATGGCCATCGTATGTACTAACACATACGCTGGAAAATCTCTAAGACTCATTACTGAGCCGGCATCCCCTTCTCCCCCCACCTCCTTTATCTGGAGTCACTCACTTAGAAGAACTAAAGGGCTGATGATAGCTCTGAAAGCTCCCAGGAATTAGATCAGCTGAGCGATAGTGATAAACTCCCAGTTAATAAACCCACTGAGCTCCTTCCACCAGAATGATCAATTTCAGCATGTCCAGAGGCACACCGCTCTGCGCCGCCTAATACCGAGAAAATTCAGCTTCAGCGTCCGATCACGCCACAGTGTGCTCCCCAATAGACCCCTATACACAATGCAGCATTTTCACAGGTGCGTGGCTCCTAACCGTCCCTCCTCTGTGGGGACAGTCCTGCTTTATAACCCAGATCCTGATCTTCTTTATCCACAGCTGTCCTCATATTGATTTGTTTAAATCAATATATTAAAAGGCTCAGTAGCAAAAAGAATAAATTGTGCAGACTGAAGACAGGACATAAAATAAGCACGGTTCCCAATGTGTACAGATGGCCGGGTAGAGTCCATTGCATCAGATATCATTTGTCATAGTCAAACATTCAGTACATTGTTGCAATAGATGCACTTTTCCTCAAAGTGTAAATTTCACCCAAAAGGGTAAGTTCCGCTCTTCCTCCTCCTCCTTTGCATTTGGCACTTTTTTGGGGGGCAGGTACTTGATTTTGACAGGTACCCACTCCCGGTCAGTTCACTGCACCGATCTGAGAGGAAGTTCGGCCCCCCACTCCTGCCCTGCGGCCTTCACAGGTCCCAGAAACCTGCAGGACCAATTACAATGCGCAGCGTGGCTCGCGCATGCGCAGTTATAAGCCGGCTGTGAGGCCTCAAGGCTTCACTGCTGGTTTCCCTTAGTGAAGATGTCAGCGCCTGCACTCAAAACGAATTAAAGAATCGTCTTGAATAAGGACAGCGCTGGATCCAGGGGAAGGTAAGTGGTCTTATATTAAAGGGGTTGTAAAGTCAGAAGGTTTTCTATCTTAATGCATAGAAAAGCCTTCTGAGTGCAGCAGCCCCCCTCATACTTACCAAAGCCCCCTCTCTAACCAGTTATGTCCACAAATGCCTCAGCCGTCCGGGACACTCTCTCTAGATTGGTTGGGATACAGCAGTGATGTCATTGGCTCCCGCTGCTGACAATAAAGCTCAGTTAGCCAATCAGGAGAGAGAGGGGGTGGGGCCGAATGACAGCTCCGTCTCTGAATGAATATACAGAGCTACAGCTTTGTTCGGGGGCCTCCATAGCAAGCTGTTTGCTGTGGGGGTAATCAACAGGAGGGAGGGGCCAGGAGCACCGAAGGGAGACCCAAGAAGAGGAGGATCGGGGCTGCTCTATGCAAAACCAACTGCACAGAGGAAGGAAGTATATGTTTGGTATTTTAATAGAAAAAAAACCAAGACTTTATTTACAATCACTTTAAAAGACTGAAATTGAATACAAATACTGTAGCTGCATACTTTTAATTTTTGGGGGGGACTGGAGCTCCTCTAAGTCTGTGAAGGTTCTCCATGTCATGGTATATCTAGATGTAGTTCCTCAAATTCAACTGCACTTGTAATGTAATGTTGAAGAGGTTTCATAGCTCCTTTAAGCACTTAACACTGAAGAAGTGGCCTGGAGAAACTACGAAGCGTCTTCAACATTAGAAAGAAACTTTTTTTTTAAATCCTACCCATCAATCAGGGTATAGCTAGTAGTGGTCACATTCAGATGGACTTGCTCTAAAACGTTGAGGTTTCTCCAAGCCACTTCTTCAGTTCGAATGATAAAACATTGAAGCTGAAGAAGAGGCTTGGAGAAGCTGTGAAACCTCAAACAATATAAAGCAAGTCCATCTGAATATGACCAACTGCCACTAGAAATATCCCCATTGATAAAGGGACACTTCCTCTAACAAAAAAAATATCTTACTTGGTAATCAGTGTAGATAGTTGGTCACATTCAGCTGGACTGGTTTTGTAATGTTGAAGATGTTTTTTTGGGTTCCTAGCCAGTTTTTAAAGTGGTTGTAAAGGTTTTTTATTTTTTTATTTTTTTTTAAGTGCGTTCTCTGAATTAGGGTAAAAAATGTCAGAGTAGTAGTATTGCTCTCTCTCTCTCCTAAATACAAGTCCTCAGTTGATTCAGCACTGTGCCCATCTACAGCAGCTCTCTCCCCTCTCTCATAGGTTCTGCTGAGGCAGCGGGAGCCATTGGCTCCTGCTGCTGTCAGTCAATCAAATCCTGTGAGCAGCAAACCCTTGCTATGGGGGCAGACACACATGAACAAGAGTGTGCCAACGGGGAACCCCAAAAGAGGTTTGCGTTGCTCTGTGAAAATTCCATTTCATGATCCTTTAAAACAATTTTAAGGCTTGCCAAATCCAAAAAAAAAAAAAAAAAAAAAAAAAAAAAAAAAAAAAAAAAAAAGGTGTTAAAGTGGTTCTAAAAGCCTAAATGTTTTTTACCCTAATGCATTCCTTGCATTAAGGTAAACAATGTTTAGGCATCAGTATCCTCTCTCACCCCCCCCTTTATTTACCTGAGCCCTCATTCGAACCAGCGTGTGCACGTCTGCAGCTCTTCTCTCCCCTCACTTCCAGGTCTGGCTGGCTTTGCTGGGACACCGGGAGCCATTGACGCCCTTCCCAGTGCTGTCAATCAAAGCCAGTGACTAGGGAGTGGGGCTGAGTCCCGCTGTCTGTGTCAATGGATGCAGCAGCAGGGCTCGGGAGCGAGCAGGTATGTTTCCCATGAGGGCACTGAGAGGAGGGGCCAGGAATGCCGGTGGGGGACCCGAGAAGACATTTACAGAGCAGGTAAGTATAGACGTTTTTTTTTTTTAATCTTTACAGTGGCTTTAAAATCTGTTTTAGCAAACCAGAATTTTTTTTTGATGTGATCTAGTTGATCAGCAGCACCAAGATCAACTAAGATGTAAGCCCTAACTGTCATACTGTTGAGGCTTACATCTACATTAATATTAAAAAAATAAATAGACCGTGAAGACCTACCGGAACAATCTATTCATATATAACTCTGAGGACGTCACCGGAAGTGACGAAACGTGTCAGTTTGGACCACATAGCGTCATTACGTCATGTTGAGGTGGAGCGCAAGCCGGAAGTAAGCCCGTCGCTTTGTGAGGAGGACGAGCAGCCAGCACCGCTAGACCACCAGTGATGTTTATAACTTTTTAAGCTGATTTTTACCCGATTTATGGGAAATAAAGGAATATCCTAACTATATTACACTATCTGGAGCCTTCTTTTCTCCCTTGTACACAACCACTGGCTGATTACCCCGGAGCCTAAAGGAGCCACCAGCAGCCTATAGGACCACTTAAAAGGGGAAACCTATTAAGCCCAGGGGGCTTTTCAAGCGTGAATGGTTCTAGTGCCATACGGCATGTAGAGCCCACTTAATCTGGTAAGTGATCCAATTTACCTATTCACAAAGGAATTGATGTCATGGCCAATCATGTCAGAGCACCTGCACTTTTGAATTTGAGGATTCATTGTCACTAAGGACATTCACTACTATTTTTGAGCACTGAAGTCACTATATATATTTTGGACTATTTTTGACACTATTTAAAATATTTTTCATAATTTTATATATTTCTTTTAATCTTATTTGGATCTGTTTTATATTTATATGCTTATTCACCATGCACTAATTTGCACAATTACCCATCATAGGGAGTTTTTTTTTTTATGTTTTTTGATGATTATATGTTGAATAATTTTATAAGATGTCACGTTTACACTGGAATTGTATTTACAACACAGAGAGTGATATAGATATTGGCATCCACTGGTTCCAGCAAGCGCTGTATTTGGTCCTCTATAAGAACATTTATATCTTACTATTCATATAATAGCCAATCAGCTGCACCCTCACATTGTGATATTCTCAATACATTTATTTCATCTGACAAGTCAAATCTGAAACAAAACAGGACTCCAGAATAAGAGTTCAATTATCTCTCTTCCAGAGAGGTCTTAATGCTACTTAAAGGGACCAGCCTGGCCTTGAGGGAGAGCGTACCGCTAAGCAGCGATCACTTAGAAATAAGCTTTTACTTAACCACTTCATATTGTCAAATGGAAGGAGAGATTACTGCCATGGTAAGACTAATGCAGCAGATAATGCAGGCAAAGATAAATGGTGTTTAGGACATCAGCTGATCAGCGATGGGCACAACGAACCTAATTCCCAGACACAAGGGAAGGGGGGCCATTTGTGGACTGCAACAAGCTTTACCAGTTCAACGTTAGCTGGAAACTCAGTGAATGAAGGCTCAATCCAGGCCCACCACAGAAAGGAATGGTGGCAGGTGGGAGACGCCCGATAGTTGGTCCATCAAGTCCTGCCACAACACCTATGTCTAACACCTGTAGTTGTTCCTCCAGGACTCACCAAAACACCTATGATTGCCATCTCTAGTTGGTCCGCCAGGACCTGCCACGACACTTATGTATGACATTTTTGGTTGGCTTGCTAGGACACACCCCAACATCTACATTTCCCATCTTCAGTTGGTCTGCCAGGACCCTACACAACACCTAGGTCTGACATCTTCAGCTGGTCTACCAGGACTTGCCACAACAACCATAACTGACATCTTTCTGTGGTCTTCGAGGAATTGCCACAACACCTCTACCTACATCCTTCGTTAGTCTGCGACATCATTGAGGTTTGTCCAGAAAGTAATGAGAATGATATGCTTTTATTGAAAAGTATTAAAAAATATTTTTTATTTCTTCATAGCATCCCTGGAAGTCTTCCAGTGGGATGACATTTATGGCACTTTTCCACTGCAAGTACCGGCTCGGCTCTACTTGGCCCGGTTTGCTTTTCCACTGCTGGTACCGCATGGTATGGTGTTGGAACGGTTCGGTACGGTATGGTTTGCTTTTCCACTAAAGTAGTACTAAAGTTAAGTGGGTGGGATAACAATGGGGTGGGTGGGATTCTCTGACCAATCAGTGGCTAGTAGTGACTGCATGCAAAGGATTGTGGGATATGGTACCGCGTATGGTACCTGTTGGAACCAAAATCGAGTAGGTACTGTTTTTGAGAGCCGAACCGTTCGGTTCCATGCAGTGGAAAAGCGGCGCCGTACCATACCGTACCTACACTATACCATGCGGTACCAGCAGTGGAAAAGCACAAAAGCGAGCCGAACCGTTCGGTTCCATGCAGTGGAAAAGCGCATTTAGAGCCTGCGTAGTGGCTCTTTGGACGTTATCCACACTACCAAAATGGTGTCCTTTCTCATGTTCAAATCCTGAATCACGATTTCATGAACAGTTGACTTGGTAATTTCTGTTTCCTCTGCAATCATTCTGATAATGAGCCAACTGTCAAAAATGGAACAGAACATGGATGCAGTGAGGTCTGTTCTCAATGGTTCACTATCAGAATGATTGCAGAGGAAACGGAAACTACCAAGTCAATTGTTCATGAAATCGTGATTCAGGATTTGACCATGAGAAAGGACACCATTTTGGTAGTGTGGATAACGTCCAATGAGCCACTATGCAGGCTCTGAACGGCATCCCACTTGAAGATTTCCAGGGATGTTATGAAGAATGGAAAAATTGCTGAAAGCGTTGTGTACACTCAGAAGGTGCATACATTTAAGGCGACAACGGTCAACTGTAAAATAATTCAATAAAATAATTTTTAAAATATATTCTCATTCACTTCTGGACACACCTCGTATGTATGACAGTTTTAGTTGGTTTGCAATGACCCACCACAACCCTTTTGCTGGCCCAATGAAATGCGTGTTGTCCATTGTGTAGACGAGAGAACAATTGCTAATAGATCAGAGACTGAAGAAAAAGTTGTAAATGATAAAATTTAAACCTTTATAAATTATATGGAGAAAAATATTCTGGTAACCGTTTACAAATTTTGGCTGCATATGCTTGCATTTCTTTTGTTCCTCTGCTGCTGTTCAATGCCTGGAGCAGAAATAAATAACCGCTAATCCCAGGAACAGCAATGGGCCAATCATATGGTGGGCCACAGCCATGTTTAAGCTCCTACATTGGTTGACCTCTAGCTCATACAGGACTTCTCTTTGGAGAAAAAATAAGGGCAGAATATGCATCTGTGGAGGCCAGCATTGAAGTGAACACTAGCAATTTCTTTTTTTTTTTTTTTAGCGTGTTGGATGTAGTTGGGGAAAACCTATCCCGATACCATCTAGGACCCTGACAAAGAGGGTCCTCCACTTTCAGCAAACAGCTAAGCTACCACCCCCACAGGCCAGGGCTCATCATATATTCCTATAAAGAAGCCACTAGAGGGAGCGCAATACAGTTTTCTTTGTCCTTTGTCCACTAAAGAGACCCTGTCACCAACTATAAAAATTGCAGGTAGATGCACATAAAAATCAAGTATTTTAAATTCTTAATTGTGGTGTTTTCCCTTTTCCATAAACTATTTTCTTTTTATTAACTTGCAATGTGCCTCTGAAATTTATGGCAAATCTACTCCAGGAAGAGTCAGTTCCTTAGCACAGCCCTTTTTCCTCCTTCCATATCATAGACTTTCTCTTCTGGATGTCTAATTATAGTCTCCCCCCTCACTACATAACTTATGTAGCTGATGGGGGTTGGGTGAAATGGGGATACTATAGAGCACAGGTGTCAAACACAAGGCCCGCGGGCCGAATGCAGCCCCCCAGGCCCTTTCATGCGGTCCTCGCATCTCTCCAGAAGCGGCACCCCCCTTGTCTCTGCCCCCACCTTGGCTCAGTAGTCGGCAGCAAAGAGGACAGAACTCCTTTGCCAGATCCTGTTCTTCTCTGTGCTGCTGCAGAAAGGCTCGTCTTTGCCCACCCCCTCCCTTCTCAGCAGTCTGCAGCAGAGAGGAGAGCAGAACCCCTCTTACAGATCCTGCACCTCTCTGTGCAGCCGCAACACCACCTTGTCTATGCCTCCCCTGGTCTCAGCATTCAGCAGACTCTGTAAGCTGACTCCAGCCCTCCTCTGGTCCTCCTCCAGAACTTGCACTTTCTTCTTCCCGGATCCACCCACATCTTCTTCCTGGCAGTAGCACAAGGTAAGAGGGTGCCTTGTGATGTAAGGAAGGGTGGGTGACTCTTGACTTATGATGGTGGGGGGGCTCTTGACATCTCATGTAAGGGTGTAAGGGGGGTGTGGGTGCTCTGGACATCTAATCTTACAGATATATCTGGCCCTTTGAGAGCAACCATAATCAGGACCCTCTTTAATATTGATTGGACCCTGGGCAAACATTTTCTTGGGCCCTCCCTAATCCACTTATCAACTATTCTCATGCAGTGTAGGCTCAAGGGGCAGCTGCTTTAGGCCACACAACAATGACTGGGCCTGGGGAAGCTGCCCCTTTTGCTCTGCCTTAAAGACGGCCCTGACCATAATGCTGATGCGGCCCGCAATGAAATTGAGTTTGACACCCCAGCTATAGAGTGTCACCTCTGAGTCTGCTGACTTCACATCCATAAAAAGGTGGCACCAAGCAGTCTCAGGATTTTAGGATGTCCACACAAGGGAAGAGTAGCCATGATACTGATGCAAACATGCTGCAGTAGATCAGCAGCACTGAGATGTAACAATGAATTCGATAAAATGAGAAAATAAAAGTAAAATTGTAGGATACACAATCTAATTCAGTTAGGGTTTAAACCTTCTTATACTCTGCAAAGCATCGCTGACCAAATTGGGCCAGTGCACAAATGTTAGCACCCTGCCAGCCAAATATTGCTTGCAAGATGTTTACCAGCATGCCGAGAAAAGTGCTAGTTTTGCACTACGTGATGTATTAATTAGTTGGGTGTCTGTAGGTTGTGCTATTCTGACAGTTTCCAGGGTGTACTCAATTATCTTCACTGCCTGAAGAACATCTTGTCCTATATGCCAAGTGTTAAACAACCTGCCACACCGGAACAAGCAGCAATAACTTACTATTAATATTGCAGATTACATAACACACAGCTGTATACAGCACATTACCCGGAATGTACTGCGCACCTCGCACACTGCAGAGCACAGAGTACAGTCTGTGCCTAAAAACAAAAGCAAGAAGAACACTGGTAGCCTAGAAATGGAGAGCTACAGAGAAACAAAGGATTTAAAGAAGGACGGCAGGCAAAATTCATAATCCCATGATTTCATTGATATTCCTCACATATAAGGATTTCAATTTTATGCGCCTAGGGTGAGATTTTATCTTCACTGCCTGTAGGTCAGCCATTCTCAACCAGGGTTCCATTGAATCCTAGGGTTCTTCAAGAGATTGCTGGGGGTTCCTTGAGCTGTGGCTGATTGCCCACCTAATGAGATGGCGCCTGCACAGTTCCAGGGCCCAAAGATCTTTTATTTTTAGCTGTTTACAAGGGTGGCATTCTGACCGCTACAATAAGGGTTGCATGCTAGCCACTGACCACCAAAATATGGAGCACTGTTCCCCCCTGACTTCTGATAAAATAATTTTAGCACCAGATGCAGCTTGTCACTTGCCACCAGATGCAGCTTGTCACTTGCTACTATCACCTGCCACCAGATGTAGCATGCCGCTTGCCACCTATAGCCTGCCACCAGATGTGACGTGCCGCTTGCCAGCAATAGCCTGCCACCAGATGAAACATGCCACTTGCCACCCATAGCCTGCCACCTGATGCTCACATCGTAGCCGAGCTGTGTGCATGCGGCCAGGTGCTTGTGCCGCCTTCCGGTTCCCCCTCCAATCCCCACTCATCGAGACTTCTATTGCGCCTTTGTTTACAGCAGCGCTGGAGCAGGCCTGCCTCGCGCTGCCTTTCCTTAATGCGGTCCAACACATTGGAGCCCCAGGTAAGGGCTGCTCAGAGTGCTCAGTGTGTGATTCATTGGGTCTAGATAGTGTTTTACACTGGTCCAATAGGGAGGTATGTTGGACAGTGGGAGGAAACTTGACCAATGGGTACACAGGCTTTGATACAGTCCCAGTGGCAGAGATTGGTTGTCTCGGTGCATTATGGGATATTGTATAAAAGCCAGGAGCACATGTGCTGTGGGGTCTTAAATGCAAACAGAAGGAGCAGTGCGGGGTCTTTGGCTGGAGAGCAGAGTCCCAGAGGGAGGGTGGCGGCTGCTTCCTCCTCTGTAGTGGTGGCACGTGGTCACAGGCGGCATGGGGACCAGAGGAAAGGAACTGAGCCCAGAGGTCCAGGAGAACTGACTGGAGGGGTAGAGACACTGGAGACCCTCAAAAAAACAGTATCGTTGAGTACAGGGGATGGTGTCTAGGGGTCTGACCTGAAGGGGGCCACTCCAGTGTAGGATAGTCAGAGGACGGTGTCAATCTGTGGAGTGAAAGGGGATACTAAGAGGGTATCCTGAAGATAATCTATCCTATCAAGTTGTCTGCACAGAGACTTAATCTAAAATTCACCTAGTGGCAGGGTGAATCAGCAGCCTGGCTGCATCGCAAGTAAGAAGTCCTCGACCATTGTGAATAATTTGATCTGGAGTATCCCACTTTTCCCATCCCTAATTTAAATAAAACACCAAAAAGAACTACATCCCCTAGACTGTTTATTGACTGAGACAAGGAGTAAAGCGTTGAATTGTGCATGCTGCAGTTGCTAATGGTAACCCAGGGGGAACTAAAAGTGGAGAAATCAGCAGTCCTCAAGGGGGCAGTGCTACATACCAATAAAAAGAGCTCAATAGTATTCCACTGCATTAACCACTTCCTGCAAATGGACGTACCTGTACATCCTCAGGTTTCAGTGGTTCTACCAGGATCATAGCTGCAGAACGTCAGAGTGAGAGCAATAATTCTAGCCCCCGACCTCCTGTTTACCTCTAAATTAGTAACCTGTAAAGGCTTTAAAAGCGTTGCCTTTGGAGACTTTTAAGTACCATAGTTTGTTGCCATTCCATGGGTGTCCAATTTTTTTAAAGTGTGACATGTTGGGTATCTTTTTACTCTACGTAACATCATCTTTTATATTTTACCTAACAATTGGGTATTAGTTTGTTTTTTTGTGCACTAAAATACATTAAAGTGTATTGAGAAGAGGATCCTGTTCTATGCTGCAGCGTGCTCTTTCCCGTAGTTGTGATGCCACCCCCTGTGATACTGAAGTTGATATACTTTATATAGTTTGTTTGGGCCAGCTTGGCCCAAACGAACTAAGTCCATCACTAACATGCGAGGCAGCTGGATATGTGGTATAAACTGTATGTAGAAAACTTCAGTGTGCTGCCCAGGCTCTCTTGAATGGGGTACAAGTTCTAGACATCCATTGCTGGGAGTGGTGGCATGGGAGGGAGCTCGTCCCGGCTCCTGAAAAGATTCACGGTAGAGAAAAATCTCCCTGGAGTCCCAGATCTGTGTTATCCCTAGTGTGTGTGTGCCAACCTCAGCCTAAACTCTGACCAGGCCACGCCCCAACGCGTTTTGCATCATGGATCGCCATGACTTTGCTTGGAGGGGTGGAGCGAAACACGTTGGGGGCATGACATGGGCGGAGTTCAGGCTGAGGTTGCCACACACACACTCGCCCTAGGGAATAACACAGATGTGGGGCTCCAGAGAGATTTTTCTCTTCCATAAACGTATGTAGCCGAGGCCGGGTTCGAGCCGAGATTTTCCTGTCTCCTACCCGGAACACAGTAGAGTATATCTGATCGGCGCTCAGCCATTTAGAGAAAGCAATGTATTCTAGGATACAAAGCTTCCTCTGATTGAGTCAAGAGGCGGGATGACTGTTTACCTCTAAATTAGTAACGGCTTTAAAAGTGTTGCCTATGGAGATTTTTAGGTATTGTAGTTTGTTTCCATTCCATGGGTGTGCAATTTTAAAGTGTGACATGTTGGGTATCTTTTTACTTTTTAGTCTTGGATCCCCATGACTATGCTTGGAGGGGCCGAGCGAAACACGTTGGGGGCGTGACATGGCCGGAGTTCAGGCTGAGGTTGCCACACACACACTCACCCTAGGGATAACGCAGATGTGGGGCTCCAGAGAGATTTTTCTCTAGCATTAATGGTATGTAGCTGAGGCAGATAGGTTCGAGCCAAGACCTTCCTGTCTCCTACCCGGAATGCAGTAGAGCAGGGGTGTCAAACTCAATTTAATCGCGGGCCGCAACAGCATTATGATTGCCCTCAAAAGGGCCGGTTGTATCTGTAAGACTAGATGTCAAGAGCATCCCCTACCCTTACATAAGACGTCAAGAGCCTCTCCACCATCAAAAGTTGAGTCCCCCACCCTCCTTTACATCACAGTGCACCTCCCTTACCTTGTGGTGCTGCTGGGAAGAAGCTGGAGGCATTGCTGGAAAGCAGAAAGTATCTGGAGGAGGACTGTAGCTCTCCTGCAGCTACAGGAGAGGTGTGAGGGCCACATAAAAATGGCCTGGAGGGCCGGATTTGGCCCGCGGGCCTTGTGTTTGACACCTGTGCAGTAGAGTGTATCTGATCTGCGCTCGGACTGAGTCAAGAGAGGCGGGATGACAAAGTCAAAACCTACCCCAAATCTACCCCTAACTCCTACCCGTCAGTTTTTTTGTTTTGCTTCAGAAAGTGCAAGGTGGACCACACTAAGAAAAGTGGACCTTGCTTGGAGTGCAAGGTCCTCTTTAATTGGTCGTTTGGTAGCGAAAAGAGAATTCATACCCGTTAAGCCTTACAAAGCCAAGCAGCTGCTTGCTGCATTTTCACCGGCACTGTTCTAGGTGTAGCGATTAAAATCTCAACTGTTTACAGGCCAGGGTTATTGGCAGTTAGGTTAATGGTTGAACAAAAAAAGAAGCGTGGGTCAACTAATTACGGGCCTAGCCGCCAAACGCCTGCATGGATGAAGCTGCGGCCTACTCAGAGGAGACAGAGAAAGAGGCCTTCTTCTGCTTTAGTTATAACAAGGTTCTTCCTAATTCCAACCAGAGCCAAGTCTGAAAAATAAACCTCGCTAGTGTGTGACTCATACAGTCCATGGGGAACGAGAAGCGAGAGAGCCAGAGAAGGCAAAGAAGGGGGGGGGGGGGGAGGAGTGAGAGTATGTGTATAATCTAACAGAGCCTAGAGCTTTGGAGATCCTAGACCACTTCAATAGCACAGGCCGGATTCATTAAAAATCCTGGCAGCGCTCCAGCGGGGAAAATTGAAGCTGTATATTTATTGCGTTTTGCTCAAATAAATCTGCAAACGTGTGAATCATATTCCTCGGAGAGATGGGGGGAACAGCAATAAACAATGTCTGACTAATACGTACAAGTGGAACGAGATAGAGAATAAATACGTGCAGGGGTCAGCACTAAGGATTGTATTTTATAGCCGCAAAGACTAAAGGGAAACTCGACAGATAAGGTTTTTATGGAGTGGATGGAATTAAACGTAATGGAAGAGCGGGGGTTTGCGTTAGGAATTTCAGCTTAATATTCATCGTTCTATATTACGGCCATATTTGACAACATTTTAAAATAATTTCCAGGGATATGTTACCGTTAGGCCATAAATTCCAGCTACACGCTGCAAAGCGGTCTTATGACCCAACAAACGGCTATATTTCCCATTACTAAGCTTTTTAAATCATTTCTAAAGCACATATCCTTTATTTAAAGCAGGCGGATATAAACAATGCAAATTATTGTAGCAAAGTATTAATTAATATATACCTGTAATTTTTTTTTTTTTTCATTTAGGCTATGTAAATACCTGTGTTTGGTATTAGCTTGCAATCTCTGGACAGCATAACTCAGACTGGGAAAGGGTGAAGCAGCACAAGGAGCTAATCAATTGTGCTGAATGCAAATGTGAGGACAGGGAGCATGCTAATAGGAGAGAGCAGAGTGACCCAGAAATTAGCTCATCAGTGTGCTCACTTTTAGACTTGTACCTACAGGAAAGCTTATAATAAGGCAAAGGTAGACGCGTTTCGCACACTACACTGTGTGCTTAATCATTACTAAACTAAACTGATTAAGCACAAAGTGTAGTGTGCAAAACGCGTCTACCTTTGTAACTATTGTCACGTTGGGATGTCCAGTCAATAAATCTGGATTTTGACCTCATCTGGAGTGCTGCCAATTCCTTTTTCTTTATTGAATATCCACGGAGGCGAGGCGGGGCGTGCACCGGTGTGTGTCATCAGGCATCTATACCACCTTGAGCAGTGAGTTATTTTTTCTTCTGATTCCTATAATAAGGCTTACCTGTATGTACAATGAATATCTCCTAAACTTGCGCCATTTAGGAGATATTCAAACTGCATGGAGCAGGTGACATCACCCGCTCATGTGTTCTAAAGGACTGTCATGTAAAAAAGGGCCCCAGCGCACGTGCGTGCGGGAGTGACGTTATCATGGCCCCGGCCATTCATGTAGCCAGAGGATGCGAACTCGGAAGGAAGACCGGGTGAAGATGGAAGGGTGCCACTGGAGGGCTTCGTTTTAAGGCAAGTCTCGCATATGCGATGCATACTAGAACATTATGTATTCGTTTTACAGGGAAAATATATATATTTTTTTTTTTTTGCAGCTGTATACTCCCTTTTTAAAAATCTAGTAAAGAAAAATCTTGTAAAGGACAAAACTCCTTCAAAACCTTTATTACAACTTCATTAATAAAAATTTGAAATACGGTGAGTAGGAAAATAGCATAAAATACTGAATTCATCCATGTCCCAATTGTGCAAAGTCTACATGTTTCGAGGACTGTCCCCCTTCCTCAGAGCTCGAATTTTAATTGTATAAAAAAAAGGGACATTTCTTTGGGCTAATAAAGTGTATGTGTATATAGAGCAGTGTTCGACCAATATCGTTTTTTATTGCCGATACCGATATTTTGGTCATCGCATATCGGAATCGGCTGATAATTTTGTACATTAAAATTTTTTTTTTTTACAGGTACTCTCGTGGAGGGATCTGGGGGGTCTAAAAGACCCCAAACCCCTCCTCTGCACTTAAAAGCATTCAAAACGCCAAGTTTGGCTGTTTTGAATGCTGTCATTTTTTTTAATTTGGTGCTGATTACCCGGAAGTGATGTAATGACATCACTTACGGGTTTTTACATGGAGACCCAATCAGAGCCGAATGCAGCTTTAATCGGGTCTTCTCTTCGGCGGCCGTGCAGGTTGGTTGCCCAGGTCTCCCTGTGGGACAGGAGACCCGGGCGAGCCGCGGGAGGGGGACGTCCCCTCCCGCTCCTTGTAATGACAGCCAAGCAGCTTCTCAGCCACATCGGTTGTCATTACAAGACAGCCGACCATCGGCTATGGACGCCGGTACCGGGGTGATGCCTCTAGCTGCAGGCATCACTCCGGTACAAGCACTTTCCCGAAATATCGGCAATATCAGTAACCTCAGGGGCCGATTCCGATATAACAGGGAAAGTGCATATCGATAATCGGTCCATCCATAGTATAGAGTAGGGAAGGGTTACAAACTTTCTTTGCTGTCTATTTAGTGTTGGGGAAATATACCTCCACCAATATGTCCTAGAGCCACAATATAAAACATAACACATTGAGGGCAATCCTCCACTTAATCTGGCCAGATGGACCAAAGTTCGTCCAGCCAAATTTCAATCCAAGTGTGGATGTTGGACAGAAGTCGATCACTAGATTAACCTCTTTCGAATGGGAATGTTGGAAAACTCTTGTTGATCAGCGGCAGCAGTTGCTGATCAGTGCATTCTGACAGCAGAGAGTTCCAAGAAACTTGGTAAACTATTCCCCCTATTAGGTTTTTATAAATTTTAGAATTTGTTTTTGGGTAAAAAAAAAAAAAAAGAAAACTGTAAACTTGAACCTCTCATACAGTGGGAAACCAACTTGCTGATGTTTGCTGAGGACAAAATTCTAAGGTCTTGTTTGAACTACGTGCAAGTTCCCTCCCGCTATTTTGTTAGTGCTTCACTTGACTAGGCTTCCCTATGCGCAATTGCCAATCCAAAGAAGCTCACGGACCAAACTTTGGATCTGAGCCAGGAGCGATTTTGCACTTGCGGTTTGCCATGATTCTCGTGCATTTTGCCGCTTGACAATCGAGTCGAAATATCACTGCATTCTGGCACCCAAACGCCTCACGTGTTTTGTCGTGATTTGGGGTTACTGGCAGAATTGCTGTGTTTCTGCCTGCAACTCCAAATTGCCTCTATGTGTAGGGGCCTAAAGAAGATAGGTTTCCTCTTCAGCAAATGTACAAGGCAACCATTCTCTAGAACCACAAGTGAGTGGAAAAGGGAAACTGAAGATAGGAAAGAGAAGGAATACACACTGTACTAGACAGTCCCTTGTTAAAGTGGTTGCAAACCTCAGACATGAAGTATAAACAAAGCATATCCCATATAGTGTGCTTGTCTCCATCAAGAGCACTAATGACTTTTCCACTGCAAGTACCGGCTCGGCTCTACTCGGCCCGGTTTGCTTTTCCACTGCTGGTACCGCATGGTATGGTGTTGGAACGATTCGGTACGGTTTGCTTTTCCACTAAAGTAGTACTAAAGTTAAGTGGGTGGGATAACAACGGGGTGGGTGGGATTCTCTGACCAATCAGTGGCTAGTAGTGACTGCATGCAAAGGATTGTGGGATATGGTACCTCTTGGAACCACAATCGAGGTGGTACTGTTTTTGAGAGCCGTACCGTTTGGTTCCATGCAGTGGAAAAGCGCCGCCGTACCGAACCGTTCCTATACCATACCATGCGGTACCATGCAGTGGTAAAGCACAAAAGCGAGCCGAACCGTTCGGTTCCATGCAGTGGAAAAGCGCCATAAGTGTCATTTCTGTTCACTGCCTGGTTCCTTTGCTATAAGCAGGAGTCCCTTCTGACAAGTTTTCATGACACCAAGAGAAATATAGTTACAGGGGAGGGCGCTCAAGTTGACGGACGGGCTCAGCTCTGTTCCTCTGTGCTGTGTGAAGGGGGTGTGACCATTCCCTCCAATCAGCATTCCTCACTGATGTAACTTCAGCTCTCTGCCCCCTGCTTTTCAGAGCTGAGAGATCCTTTGTAAATTCTGCACTTTGAATGGATGTAGAGCAAAGGAGTAAACAGGTAGTCACTTCACTGGATATATGTAAGGGTTTGCAACCACTTTAAAGATTTACTGGCAACACTTAATCTGAATCTCTCTGGTAATTTTCCAGGAAGACTAGCGATTAAATTTCATGGTTGGATCACTTCCTGTAATTCTATCCTGCCAGAATACTATTGCCTTGTAGTGTCTGATGAGTATTTTGCAGATTTGTTCTAGAGAAATATTGGCCTACTTTGCTCTATGAGCATAAAAACATCAATCAGAACAAGCTCTGATAACAGAAGGCACCCACGTTTTGACCTATTGAGGCTTGAAGGCTTGGCCAAAGGGATTCTCTCTTAAATAAAATATCTAGGTGGCTTTATTAAGATCTCAAGAAGACCTACGGAACAGATTTTCTTTGTCCACCTGGGCACAACGTGGATCACCGTTCTTCTTTCCTCACATACCTATCCAATTCCTTGCCTGTTTGGAAAGGATCTTTTTCTCCTGAGGTATCCCAATGCAGAATTAAAAGAACTCTTCCAGCAGACAACTGATTGTTGACTATTTGTCTTGGCCTCTCATCATGTTGCATCTTCTGCTGAAAGCATCTGAGGGTCAAGAACAGATATCATCTCAGACTGCCAAAGATTTCAATGATCACTTCTGGGTTTGGCCTAAAAATTACCAGGTATCTTCTGACTGTGGATGAGCTTAGGCATTTTCACATCCTTGAACCCATCGTGATCCCACCAGGAAGTGGTCTTCTGTACTGTGCCAATCAGGGCCATCTTTATTATTGATTGGTCCCTGGGCAAACATTTTCTTGGGGCCTCCCGAATCCACTTATCAACTATTTGCAGGCAGTGCAGGCTCAAGGGGAAGCTGCCTTGGGCCCCACAATAATGATTAGGCCCAGGGCAGCTGCCCCTTTTGCCCTGTGGTAAAGACGGCCCTGGTGCCAATGATAAGTGGCCAAGGCATTCCCCAGCTGCGCATGTACATGCGGCTGTAGGGCAGAGAATGCCTCAGATGTTTATGATTGGCACAGTACAGATGACAGCTTCTTGATGGGAATGCTCAGGTTAGTTTGGACTAAGATCGGAACATTCCTAAGCTCATAACTAATTTTGACACCTGCTTTTGTATTCCAGAGTTTCAAAGTGTATGTTTTATATTGTATGTTTTTGTTTTAAGTTTTGAATGGAGTGGGTCCACAATGAGGAGATTCACACTCTCCATCTGTCCTAGTGGTGATTATCAGGATTGACAGTGGGAGAAAATCAAAAACTTTATAGAGTTTTCACTTGACAAGAGGCGAGAGCAAATAACTCATTGAAGACAAAGGTTCCAGTGACAACTGTCTAAGATGAGAACTCCCCTCACCTTTGAGAAATTTCCTACCATTTTCTGTTGTCTCCATGAGAGGAAGGAAAGGGAAATCGCCACAGCAGCACACAGACAGTAAGGCTCGGTTCACACTGGGGCGGCACGACTCCTTACTACTTCGGGGGCGACTTGTGCATTACCACGCACCACGACTTCCGAGCGACTTACATGAACTTCATATAATGGAAGTCTATGCAAGTCGCTCCGAGGTCGCCCCGAAGTAGTACAGGACCCCGTACAGGACTTGTGTCACTCCTATTAGAACGGGTCCTGTAGCAGTCAATGGACCGCGAGGGAGCGCGACTTGTCAGGCTGACAAGTCGCGCTAGTGTGGATCGAGACTAAGAATCTGCATTGGCCCTGCACTGTACTAAATGAGGAAGATGACCTTGTGCCTCATCAAAACGTCAAAATAAACCTTAGGGCTTGCCAGCCCAATCTTACTAAACAAACATAAAAAGTCCCACGCAGGGGATTTCCACCACCAAAAACAGACAACAGAAAAACGCCAAGCTACCTGACTCTCTCTTCAGCAGCACTGTTATTCTTTTTTGACTGGTCCCTGGCTGGACCATCTCACCCAGCTCTCCTGGCTCACTCAAAAAACTAAAAAATTCCCAGCTCACTTACCTGTCTAATAGTTAACGTTAAAACCAGGGGTTTCGTTTGATCACATTTGCAAATATATTCATAAGCTGCGGGGCCACTTCACGGCACCCCAGTGTACTGCAATCCTAACTATACATTTTAAGAGTCTCCAAAGTTTGGAGAACACCTAAAATAATGGGTAGATTAAAGGCAGGCATGCCTGGAGCGAGTCCACCTCTCCTTAAAGGTATAGGGACGCACTGGACACCACCCAGCAATAACACAATGGCAGCGAGGGCATCCAGTGTATATTCCTGGCTCACTCCGCCTGTAGCACCTTGCTGCAGTGCCCCTCTCAGGCCTCTCAATAGGATACCCCAGGCACTCCAGGCTCCCTTAAAGCGGAGTTCCGGCCTCAAAATCAATGAAATCGATTTTGGGCCATCCGCTTGCTAAGGGGAACCTGAAAAAGAAATGGATACTGGCGATTTTTTGGTCACTTACCTTATTATAGAAGAAAATATACTCACCTTTCTTCCACTTCCTCCCTCTGCGGCCACGACCCGAGCCGTCACTTCCGGTTTACGATGATTCCTGGGAGCTGAACGTCATCGCTCCCAGGAATCAATGCGCCTGCACCGGCCCTGCTCTTCACTTCCGGTGCAGGCGTGTATTCACTGCTAAACAGCTTCCGGGCATGCCCAGAAGCTGTGCAGGGATGCCGCGCCTGCACCGAAAGTGAGGAGCGGGGCTGGTGCAGTGCATTATGGGGCTCCGACGTCACGGAGAGGACACGAAGAGGGACGCTGCGGCTTCAGCTGCCCTCACCTAAGATGGCAGCGCTGGAGAAGAAATTTTCAAGGTAAGTATTTCTTCTTACAGGTTAAGTGCGACCTGGGACAGTTCAGTGGCTATCCATTATGGAATGTACTAGCTCTGACTGTCCCGGGGGTATTTTTAGCTCAAATTGACCCCCAAGGCCAGAACTCCGCTTTAAGCCTCAATGACTTACAGATTTGCCTCAGTCCCCTGGACTCTCCTAGTCGCTTCAGCTCACATAGTCCTCCAGGCTTATCTGTTATGACTCTCCAAGTCCTGTAGATAAGGAATCTCTTCTCCAACATGGAGTCCGGTCCCCTGAGTAGAGCACCTCTCCTAGTGGAGCACACACCTGTCTCCTGATGGGAGCACCGAGCTATGGCCAGGCCTCGCTAATAATGAGTGTGCACACCTGGACATTCACACAACCTGCAGGTCTCCAGTAAGACCTGGACACAGGGCTGAAGACTTTGCCCCAACCAAGACTCTTTGAAGACTCTGGACCACGATCCGTAATTACAAATCCCAGAGATAACTGAAACCCCAGTCTTCTCTGCTCAGGCACAACACTCGGCATTAGTGTGAATCCTGTGTCACATTTCCCTATAGTCACATGGTGGCTGGGCCTAGCACTGTGAAAAAAATAATTATATCTATATCTATATATATTATTTAAGAGCTCTCAGGTCAGAAAGGAAAATAACAGGGAGAGAAAAACAGAACCAACTGCCACTTTGTGGAATAAAAGAACATTTGTATATATGATAGACAGCTCTGGTTCAAGGCCGTGTAAAAATATTAAACTGCAGAAGATTTATTTGGCCTCTGGGAAGCTATTGGCCAAGAAGGGGAAGAGACGGCATTCTGTGTGACAGAGAAAACATTGTGCAGCGCTCTGTAACCCGATGTCATACAAGGGGAACTTCTATTTGGCATCAACTGCGAGGAGGCTACAGACGTTCCGGTATTTACTGAAGAGGTTAGAGCTGTCCGCATCTGGTGTGCGAGAGACCCGAGAAGATTCATTGGTCGTTGTGATCAATATGTTGGGAAGAATAATTAGTCTTACTCTACAGCTCTTCTTTCACATACTGTGCAGTTCTTGGCTGTGTTCACACATGTCTGACAGATCAGCCCCTGCTGCAAAATCTCACCTTGTTACCTGCTAAAAAGTTACAATGATGCAGTCTGATCGCTGGAGAAGAGGAGACTGAGGAAATGCTTCCTCCTGCCTGCAGCAGAATAAGAGCATCATCTCTGCCTAGACAAAGTCACTGGACTGGTGCCCATATATTATTGATAATAGGTAGGATTTGTACATTTTGTCCATGTATACTGTTGCTGTACATTGCAACATGTCTGTTATTTATTCAGACAGACTTGAAGAGTTACTAAAAGATCCACTTTAATCACAGCTGGCTGACAACAGGGCCAGATTTCCATCACTGGAGTCTGCAGGCACACAGCCCATGGCAATCAAATGGCACTTTTCCACTACAAGTACCGGCTCGGCTCTACTCGGCCCTGCTTGGCCCGGTTTGCTTTTCCACTGCTGGTACCGCATGGTACGGTGTTGGAACGGTTCGGTACGGTATGGTTTGCTTTTCCACTAAAGTAGTACTAAAGTTAAGTGGGTGGGATAACAACGATTCTCTGACCAATCAGTGGCTAGTAGTGACTGCATGCAAAGGATTGTGGGATATGGTACCGGTATGGTACCTCTTGGAACCACAATCGAGGTGGTACTGTTTTTGAGAGCCGTACCGTTCGGTTCCATGCAGTGGAAAAGCGCCGCCGTACCGTACCGAACCGTTCCTACACCGTACCATGTGGTACCAGCAGTGGAAAAGCACAAAAGCGAGCCGAACCGTTCGGTTCCATGCAGTGGAAAAGCGCCAAAAGATCTCTCCACTCCTAGGATCACACATTGACTATTTTTTTTTTCTTTGTTTTATTGCTCCTAACATGACTTTGTGACAGTGTATAACTAAACTTGTATTAGATATGAATATTTCTTCTGATCACTGGAGGGGAAATAAATATGTGCAGCCCATTAAAAGAAAAAGCTGCCTCTCAACTGGCCCTTACATTACATTCGGCCTTGGCCAGTGGCATCTGCATGCATTACAGACTCATACCTATACTCCAATCCAGCCATTGTGTTGAAGGTCATCACATGCCCGTGGTCAAACTTTAGAGTCCTGGGTTGCCCATGAACAAGCCATCCTATTCCCATATAATGCTTTGGCTGTTTGGGACCAAGTACCACATGAATGCTTGGTTATTGCACAGGACTGCAGAACATGCTGGTTCCTTTACAAACAGCAACCATAATGCATCACTTGGGGTGCCTTGTATGTTACTGATCCACCAAATGACCCATGAATGCTTGCTTATTGCACATGACTGCAGAACATGCTGATTCCTTTACAAACAGAAACCATAATGCATCACTTGGGGTGCCTTGTATGTTACTGATCCACCAAAGCCATGAATGCTTGCTTATTGCACAGGACTACAGAACATGCTGGTTCCTTTACAAACAGCAACCATAATGCATCACTTGGGGTGCCTTGTATGTTACTGATCCACCACAATGATCTATGCATGCTTGGTTATTGCACAGGGCTGAAGAACATGCTGGTTCCTTTACAAACAGCAACCATAATGCATCACTTGGGGTGTCTTGTATGTTACTGATCCACCAAATGACCCATGAATGCTTGCTTACTGCACAGGACTGAAGAACATGCTGGTTCCTTTACAAACAGCAACCATAATGTATCACTTGGGATGCATTGTATGTCACTGATCCACCACAATGACTCATGAATGCTTGCTTTATTGCACAGGGCTGAAGAACATGCCATTGCATTGAAGGCCATCTCATTACCATTGCAAAGCTTTGGAGCCTTGGCTTGCCCAATACAAAAATAGCCATCCCATCCCCATATGATTCCTTGGCTGTTTAGTACCAAGTAAATGTACGCATTGTATGTTGCCGAGCCACCATAATGACCTACGAATGTTTGCTTATTTCAGAGGGTTGCAAAACATACCACTGCATTGAAAATTATCTAGTGCCCATAGCAAAACTTTGGAGCCTTGGTTGGTCCAGCAACAATGCCATCCTATCTCCATATTATTGCACAGGACTGCAGAACATGCTGGTACTTTACAAACATCAACCATAATGCATCACTTGGGATCGTCTAAGCTCCTTCCCAGACAATTCCCAAACAAAGTGACGTTAAACAAACATTCTACAATTGGCATGGTTTTGGCACTGATGATTCTCTGGCATGCTCAGAGATGGCAGGGTGCCTGTGAAACTGACATTCGGCCCCTGCATGGAAAATTACCAGAAGCAAAATACCTTTCTACCACAAAAAGTACTTTCTAGCTGAAATCCGGAAAGCATTATTATCGCGTTCTAGGAATTCGACCAAAATAAACACAAGGAAAAATCACACAGATTGCAAAACACAACTCTTCCACAGTCCCAACGAAGCACCAGACACTGGGGTGACAGGAAAAGGCCTTCAACTCTGCCAGACGAGTCAAGAGAGGAATAAGAGCCATGGCCTCTAATGACGCTGACCTCTTTTTCACCTGTAATGAGGACTTGGCACAACTTACCTTGTGCGGAGAAAAGTTACCTGCCCTGGCACCAAATGAAAGTCATCTCTGAGTTGACGTTCATGCCAAGAGCCGGAAGGGAAACTTCTGCTACTCACTAAAAGCCTCTTGGAGGGCAGATATTATATACCACTTAAACTGGCATATCCGCTCACTAATACGGAGATGGAACAAGACTCTGTAAACTCAAGCCACTTGCTGCATTTGGCAGTCTGTAACCTCTTTGCAAACAACTCTGGAAGATATTTCTAAAAGAAGATCTAGAGACCAACCCACTAACATCTCATAGAAGCTTCATCAAGTTATTGTTGTTTATTTTTCTTTTCAAATCTTTCAATCTGCAGAATAAAATAATCTGTGATCTGCAATGAAGGTCCTATCTCATGTACATACACATACACACACAGACCAATTTAGACCTGGGCCTATTAACCAGCTAGCATGTTTTTGAAGAATGGGAAGAAGACCACACAAGCACTGCGAGAGAATGCAAATTCTATGCAGTTAGTAGTCCTGGTTGGTATATACGTTGTAAACTGACCCCAATACTGCACGTCAGAAGCGCTAACCCCTAAGCCACTGTGCTGTTCCATAACACATATGGCGCTTTCCACTGCATGGAACCGAACGGTTCGGCTCGCTTTTGTGCTTTTCCACTGGTGGTACCGCATGGTACGGTGTTGGAACGGTTCGGTACGGTACGGTAAGGCGGCGCTTTTCCACTGCATGGAACCGAACGGTACGGCTCTCAAAAACAGTACCTACTTGATTGTGGTTCCAAGAGGTACCATACCCGGTACCATATCCCACAATCCTTTGCATGCAGTCACTACTAGTCACTGATTGGTCAGAGAATCCCACCCACCCGGTTGTTATCCCACCCACTTAACTTTTAGTACTACTTTAGTGGAAAAGCAAACCATACCGTACCGAACCGTTCCAACACCGTACCATGCGGTACCAGCAGTGGAAAAGCAAACCGGGCCAAGCAGGGCCGAGTAGAGCTGAGCTGGTACTTGCAGTGGAAAAGTGCCAATACAGGAGGCGTAACTAGAACCTTCAGGGCTTTGGTGCAAGAAACCATGAAGAGCCCCCCGAACCCCTGGCCGGGGCCCTTCCCTTCAAGCCTGGAGCTCTTCCCACTGATCCTGGGCCCTTTACTCTCATTGCGGGGCCCTTTATTACGGTCCCGCAGCAGGACCCTTTCACAAGTTCTCCAGTGGGCCCCCTTCCTGCCATCTTGGGGCCTCCCCACGGTGGTGGAATGCCAGGACCCGGTCGCAAGTGTGACTTTTATGACCTGGAAGTTCACCCACTGGTGTCAGTAGTTTTTATTTTTTGGTATTTTAATTGTATTATTTTTCATCATTTTATTTTTTTACAATGTCACTGACTATGACTCTGTCCATTCAGAAAAGAAAGGAGCTGGTAAATTACATATTTACCGACCCCTTCCTGCTTCTCTATTGTGACACATCCCCTGCAGCAGCCGGCAGGAGAGGGAAGGGAGCACAGTGGGGTGGGAGTGGGGACCAGGGGAGCACACAGGGGCCCAGAGACAGCAGAACACAAGTGAACTGGATAGGAGGAGTGGTGGGGACAGCATACAGAAGAACCAATCTGCTTCATTTTACTCCTGCAGCTACAGGAGGAAAAAGGAGGACAGTGATTTCTCTACATGCTGCCCCCACCGCCCCTCCTATCCAGGTGTACAGGGGAGCCGCACAGGCCCCCTGGAGCGTGGGGCCTGGTTGCAATTGCAACCCCTGTAGTTACGCCCATGACAACAGTTTCAGGTGTGCCTCTCAAGTTCAAAGGTGCACAGAAAGGTAAACTCATCACATTTACACTACCATAGAAGAAACACATCATCTACAGGTAAATATATTCAAACAATACAGAAAAAATTCAAGAAATGCAAAACATGCAACTGCAGCTGCGGATACATAAAAGATGCATAAAGTTGTCAATAGGCGGTGGAGCCTTCTTGATGCCTTGCACTACATATCTTGCGGAACACACATGTACAACTGATCCCATGGCTTCATTGTTTGGTGCGTATGCTGTATGTATATACAGCAGGGCTTGACAAATTTTCTTTGAATCTAGGAGCCAGCTAAAAAGGTAAAGGGCCAGTTTTTTTTTTCTTTTTAACTAACAAATCTTACGTGACCATGTATCATGTTCCCAAAGGTGAACTTATCCTTTAACCCTTTCACAGCCAGCGCCGGTTTTTGCACGTTTAACCACTTCAGCTCTTGTAGGTTTTACCCCCTTAATGACCAGGCCATTTTTTGCGATACTAAAATGGCGGCACGCTCGCGCCCCTGAGAACCCCTGCACAAAAACACGTACCTATACGTGATTTTGCGCAGCCATGCCATAGTATACATGCGGTGGGCGGTCCGGAAGCGGTTAAAAAAAAAAAAATCAAATTAGGCCTGAAGATTACATAAAAAAAAAAAAAAAAAATCACAAAACATTATATATTTTCTGAAAGCAGACACCCTAGAGAATAAAATAGTGGTAGTTCCACATGATATTACTGCAAAATTTCAGTTAAAAAAAAACACATTAAAAGGTAATTTTAGGGGGCACAAAAATGCATTAAATTACCCAATGTTTTTGGGTAAAATGTAAAAGCCGAGTTTGCACCGAGTAAATAGATATCCAACATATCAAACCTTAAAGGGTAAGTTCACCTTTACAGAAAATCTATAAGGTGAACTTACACTGGACCCCCTCTCCATCCCCCCAGTCCTGCTGTACCAGAGTCCCGTGATCCCCCACTCTCAGACACCAGGACTTTGCTTTACCGGTCTGGGAATTTGAAATCATACTGGCTTTTTCTCCTATAGTGCCGACAGGATAGGCTAGGTGGATTGCCTCCTATCTGTACACACAGAGGAAAAAACAGCGGCGACCCGGTGTCTGAGAGCGTGGGGATCACAGGACTCTGGTACAGTAGGACTGGGGGGATGGAGAGAGGGTCCAGTGCAAGTTCACCCTGCAGATTTTCTGTAAAGGTGAAATTACACTTGAAACATGCTCTCAATTCGGCGTGTATGGTTATAACATATGTAACAATCGACGTTTTCAGGCATAGGCACCCCGCTGTGTGCGTTTGTACGTGCGTATATGTGGGGGCCTCAAAGTTTTTTTGGGTGGGGGAAGGGTTATATGCTTGGGTGTAACTTCAATTTTTTACAATTAAATTATTATTATTATTTTTTTTTTTACCCTTTTTTTTCATTATAGGGGACAAAAGGTGATGATTTGGGTGACAGGTTCTCTTTATTAAGACACTGCATGTATCCCCTGTGCTCCAGTGAATGTAATGCAATGCATATCGCACTGCATTACAAGCTTTCCTGGCCCTGATGGCCGGGGAAACTGAATGGGGACCCGGAAGTGACGTCACATGTGACTTCTGGGTCAACAACTAGAAGGTGAGGAGAGCCTTCTAGTTGGGTGCCACTCTCCTCCCTCCCCTCTACCCGGCCGTACCCAATATGCGGGTCCCGACCCGCAGATGGGCAACCAGAGCATGGGATACAAAGCGGGGGGAGGGGGGGTGTTATGAGGGGAAGAGGTTCGTGCAGGGTGTGGGGAGAATTTGGCCGGCACCCCAACCATCAAGGGGGCCGAGTCCTAATATACAGTATATATATATATATATATATATATATATATAAATAAAAGATAAGTTTTTTTGCACACTTGACACTTGTTCAGCCCAAGCCCCACAGTGTCATTGCATGCTATGCACCCTGGTATCCAATAACCCTGCTCAGCCTGGTTGCCTGCATCCTAGCAACCAATGACACTGTGTATCTTAGCTGCCTACAACCTAGCAACCAATGACAATGTGTGGCCGGGCTGTCTGCATCCTACCAAGCCTGGCTGGATGCTGGGCAGCTTGGCCACCAGCGTCCTATCCACTAATAACAGGGGTTTAGGGATAAGCAGCAAAAATGGGCACCTCCAGTGTCACCCCCCCCCCCTTCCCTGACATGGGCCTGTGCAGGGCTGCTGTTAGAAATCGCGGGGGCCCATACAGACTACCTGGCAGGGCCTCCCCAAGACATTAAAGATATATTTAACTAAAATTACAACAAAATCACTATTAGCAGACACAAATATAACAGAACTCACATAATTCCTGCTAAATCTAAAAGAAAAAAACGATGTTAATAAATAAAAATGAAGATGAGATGAAAATAATATACAGGCTGGGCAGTTGGAGCTCCGGGATCAGAGAGACAGAGGTAGAGAAACAAAAGTTACAAATAAACTCCTGAGCAGAGATAACATTAGAGCCAGTGCAGGGAGGGGGGTCCACACAGGGAGGGGGACTAGTGAGGAACGACTGTCTCTTTCTCAGCAGATAAAAGCTGATAGCAGGGAGAGGGACAGATCAGCTTTCAGGTGCCGGAGGAAGATTTCTGTATTTGTTGTCCATCACTAATCCCCCTCCCTGTCTGGGCCCCCCTGTGTGCTCGGGCCCCCTACAAGAGGACTGGTGGTCCCCCCCTATCAGCAGCCCTGGCCCTGTGTATATAGTCTTAATGGCTAAGCTCCCAAGTACTTTTTGGAGGTGGGCTTCAGAATTTTGGGAGAGCTGTAGGAGGCAAATATTGTCAGGCCAGGCCTTTTTTTTCCCCCTCTCTTTAATGCCAGACTCGCTTTGACACAAAAGGTAGTAGTTTTTATTTTTTATTTCAAAATTTCACCAGTGTTAAGTTGTTTTGTGGCTGGATTAGGTGTGAGTAGTGTTTGCTTTAGCCTTTCTTTACATTAAGTCCTTTATGAATCATGGAAAGTGAAGGTTTGTTGATATTGTCTTGGTTGCCCCCTCACAATCCTTTCCTGAAAATGTTTAAGGAAACAATGACACCAGCATAAACCTTAGATAAAAATGTGAACGAGAGGCGAAAAAGGGCGACATTTATACCTTTCCAGGAAGAAAATAAGAACAGCGTGTACGAGAAAAACGGGTCATTACTTCACTGGAACTGGCGGTGCATTCCACAGGACAGACATCACCAAATCCTTTCCACTGACACACAGTAAAAGGCCGACATTTCTGGAGCAGAACGTCTCCATTGTTACAGGACAGAAAAAGAAACAAAGCTGACATTGCTGCAGAATGGTATAAAAAAACGGAAAGGGTCAGTCCACCTAAAACTGTTATTTTAGTCTTTTGTAAACTCCAAAGAGTTGGGGCCTGTCAAACCGGCAACTTTGTAGCAGCTACCAATCTCTAGGCCAGTGATAGCGAACCTTCGCCCTCCAATTGTTTTAGAACTACATTTCCCATGATGCTCAACTAAACTGAAGAGTGCATGAGCATCATGGGAAATGTAGTTCCGAAACATCTGGGGTGCCAAGGTTTGCCAGCATTGTTCTAGGCCAGTGATGGCGAACCTTCGCACTCCAGTTGTTTTAGAACTACATTTCCCATGATGCTCTACTAAACTAAAGAGTGCATGAGCATCACGGGAAGTGTAGTTCCAAAACATCTGGGGTGCCAAGGTTTGCCATCACAGTTCTAGGCTGTCTTGGCTAGTTACAATGATTGTTCGTGTATCTGCAAACCGCTGGTGTGGCATGATCGTTAGCCATAGTACTAGCTACGTAAAACATCATCCCAACCTGGATGTAAAAGTTGCAAAACTGCTCTTTTGACAAAGCCCTACAAACACCCCTTTAAAAAAAAATAAATTAAAAGATGTCACATGGCTTATGGAACATTATACTACCAATCATATCTATCTGTTTTTTACAGATTGATATTTCTCCAATCTACTGGTTCTCCAGTACCCTTTTTGACAGACGCCTCTTAATTGGAGGGTGTTTACACTGATATAAAGCCTAAGTATTCACTAATACAGAATATTACCAAAAGTATTGGGACGCCTGCCTTTACAGGCACATAAACTTTAATGTCACCCAGTCTTAGTCCGTAGGGTTCAAAATTGAGTTGGCCCACCCTTTGCAGCTAGAACAGCTTCAACTATTCTGGGAAGGCTGTCCACGGGGTTTAGGAGTGTCTATGGGAATGTTTGACCATTCTTCCAGAAGTGCATTTGTGAGTTTAGGCACTAATATTAAAGAGAAGGCCTGGCTCGCAGTCTCCGCACAAATTCATCCCAAAGGTGTTCTATCGGGTTGAGGTTAGGCCAGTCAAGTTCCTCCCCCCCAAAACTCGCTCAGCCATGTCTTTATGCACCTTGCTTTGTGCACTGGTCCAAATCATTTGGTGGAGGGGGGATTGTGGTGTGGGGTTGTTTTGCAGGGGTTGGGCTTGGCCCCCTTAGTTCCAGTGAAGAGAACTCAAAGCGGTTGTATCCTCACAACATAAGAAAAAAAAAAAAAAAAAAACACCTGCAAGACAAAAGCATAATGAGCTAGTATGCATCACATTCTAGCTCATTATGAAATACCTTAGAAAGAAGCCACGACACGGTCGCCCAGACAACGCTGAGGGAGCTGTCATGTTCCCTCGGTGTCTCTTTCGGGTTCAGCGGCTCCGGCGCTGTGAGTGGCCGGAGCCGCAATGACGTCACTCCCACGCATGCACGAGGGAGTTTTCTTTCCGGCAAGGAGCCGGCAAAGAGCTCTGAAGGTCCGCCGGACCTTCAGAGCACATGCGCCGCTGCTGTTAGTGGCTGCATGCAGGGCAAATATCTCCTAAAGCGTGCAGGTTTAGGAGATATTCATTTTACCTACAGGTAGGCCTTATTATAGGCTTGCCTGTAGGTAAAATTTAATGGCGGACTATTCTTCCGCATTAAGGTATCAGCATACCAAGACATTTTGGTTAATTTCATGCTCCCAACTTTGCGGGAACATTTTGGAGATGGCCCTTTCCTGTTCCAATATGACTGCGCACCAGTGCACAAAGCGAGGTCCATAAAGACATGGATAAGCGAGTTTGTGGTGGCGGAACTTGACTGACCTTCACAGAATCCCTCAACCTGATAGAACACCTTTGGGATCAGAGACTGCAAGCCAGGTTCTCTCTCCAACATCAGTGCCTGACCTCACAAATGCGCTTCTGGAAGAATGGTCAAACATTCCCATAGACACACTCCTAAACCTTGTGGACAGCTTTCACAGAAAGTTGCAGCTGTTCTAGCTGCAAGGGGTGGGCCAACTCAATATTGAACCCTATGGACTAAGACTGGGATGCCATTAAAATTCATGTGCGTGTAAAGGCAGGCGTCCCAATACTTTTTTAATATAGCGTATCTTGGTCACATTTTTGGGAGATAATGCATACAGTAAACTAGGAGGTGGGAGTCTTACTGATAGTTATGCATAACAGTGTCCCTTTCTATTGCCCCTTTCATTGGTTATTGTTTTCCTTTTTTTTTTAGTAGGCCCCTTTCACACAGGCTTCACCATCACGTCCGCCTATCAGTTTTTTCAGGCGGACCTGATCAGATGCTCCATGTACCTCTATGGAGGTGACATGTCCGCTGACACCCGCTGCTCTACGATCCAATGTGGTCCGTGAAATCCACAAAACCCTATTTTCCATCCATCTGGAGGATCCGTTGAAAACGGACAGGCGTCCGTTTTCATCTGATCTCCCATAGAGGGGAGCGGGGATCTGACAGGTCTGTCTCTGCAAAGTAGGTGGAGACGGAGCTGTCATCCGCCTGCTCAGTGGGGTTTCGGCGGATCGATCCCCGCTGAGCAAAACGGAGTTTGCTGGGCGGAAAGCCCGTGTGAAAGGACCCTAACAGACACTTTGTCTAAGTTTAGGGACAATGTTGCCTTCTGCTTTAAAATGCCACCCTTTGAAAGAACAGTAATACTTACCATCACCGCCACCTGAGCCTCCAGGCTTCACCCTGTTGCAAAGCTTCACTAGCCAAACAACCTCATCTACAACCCTTACTAAAGCACTGCACTTCAATGACAACTGGTGATAAAAATGGCCACTATTGATTATATTGTTGGCTGCTCCTGTTTGTCGACTTGGCCAATAGAACAGTGTGGCATATGCACAGTGAAAAACGACATTGTTTCAAGACCCTCAATAGACAACATTTATGTATTATGTATTTTCTTTTCTACGGGTCTTGGCCTTAATCTCTCAGCTTATGAACTATACTTTAAACAAAAGGGTGTTTGGCATTTTAGAGAGTTTACAACGAATCTCTGCATGTGATAACAACAAGACTTCAAAACACGTGAATGAGACTGATACGGATGTGATTGCCCCAAGGGCCAATATACACAAGTGAAACCTAATGCTGTTGCATTGCTTGGGACATGCATGGTCTAGGGAGGAACATAAACTCTATATCGTTAGGTGTTTGTGGACCGGAATAATCATACCTATACATCCCTTTCCAAAACCATGGTCATTAAGTTGGCCCCACTTTACAAGGCCCCTTTCACACAGATGTTCTGATTGGGTCTGCCAGTCAGTTTCTCAGGCAGGCCCGATCAGAACCTCCATTCTCCTCCCAATGGAGTGGCAGGTGTATACGGACATGTGTCCATTTACACTTGCCTTCATCCAATCCGATGGCAGTAGGGTGTTAACCGCTTGCCGACCAGCCGTCGTACTTATACCGCGGCAGGTTGGTTCTGTCCCGCTAAACTACGTACCTGTATGCCGCTTCGCGGGACCGCTAGAGGGGGTGCGTGCATGCACCGATTGGCCATAGGGGGAGCCAATCAGCGGGTCCGGCGGCCGCGATGTCCGCCTGGCACCCACGATCGCTCCCCGTGAAAAAAGAACGCCGGTCTGCCGTTGTTAACACGGCAGGCCACTGTTCTGTCAGAAATAAACACAGGGACCCTGTGTTCCTCTTATTTAGAAACACAGGTCTCTGTGTTCATTCCATAAGCCCATCCCCCCACACAGTTAGAAATCACCCCCTAGGGACACATTCAACCCTTTGATCGCCCCTGGTGTTAACCCCTTCCCTGCCAGTGTCATTAGTACAGTAACAGTGCATATTTTTAGCACTGATTACTGTAGTAATGTCACTAATCACCCCAAAAGTGTCAAAAATGTCAGTTAGGTGTCCGATCCCTGTGCCGCAATGTTGCAGACCCACTAAAAATCGCTGATCGTCGCCTAGTAAAAAAAAAATTAAATAAATAAAAAGGACATAAATCCTTCTTGTTTGTAGACGTGATAACTTTGTACAAACCAATCAATATACAATTAATGGGATCTTTTTACCAAAAATATGTAGCAGAATACCTATCGGCCTAAAATGATAAAAAAAAAATTTGAGTTTTTTTTATTGGGAATATTTTATAGCAGAAAGTAAAAAATATATATATTTTTTTTCAGAACTGTCGCTTTGGTTTGTTTATAGCGCAAAAAAAAAAAAATCCCAGAGGTGATCAAATACCACCAAAAGAAAGCTCTATTTGTGGGGGAAAAAAAACCCTCAATTTTCTGGGTACAGCGTCGCACGACCGAGCAATTGTCCGGTAAAGAAACGCAGTGCCGTATCGCAAACTAACGGCCTGGTTATTAAGTGGGTAAAACCTTCTGGTCCAGAAGTGACCAGAAGGATAGGTAGTCTGTTTACATCCGGCCGCACATAGAGAAGAGCAGTAAGTGTCCGTGTCTGTTCTGCATGAGAGCAGAGGACGCGGGGTGGACATCCACCTGGTAAGCGGGGATCAGAGGAGAGATCTCCTGCTGAGCAAGTGGATTGCAGCCACAATCAGCCCCTTGTGAAAAAACAGTCTCAATTCTTCTGGGAAGGGTTTGTGCAAGATTTTGGAGTGTGGCTGTGGTAATTGGTGGCTATTTCAGCCAATACGAGTATTTGTGAGGTCAGGCACTGATGTTGAATGAGAAGACCTAGCTGGCAAACGGTATTTCAATTCATTCCAAAGGTTTTTTAACAAGGTTGAGGTCAGGACTGACTGCAGCCCACTTGAGTTCCTCCACACCAACTCATCAAATCATGCTTGCTGCATGGTCACTGGATGGACGATGGACTTTATTCAACCTTAACTACTATGTCATTTATTTGACAATACGGCTCCTAGAACCGGTACTTGCTGTCTGCAAGGATTTATATATTCCCTCTGGGTTTGAGTGGTTTCCTTCCAAGTGCCTTGGTTTCCTCCCTAAATCCAAAACCACAATGATAGGTTAGGCAAAAAAAATAAAAAATCTCCGCAATAGTCGCCCGTTTTGCTATGATTTGTCTCTTGCAGCTGTAAAGGCAGCAGCTGCGTGTATACAGATGGAATGGCCGAGAACTAACCGTTTGAGTGAATGGGGCTTCTCTGCAATCATCCTGCAACCGCATACAATGCACGCGGTTGTTGTGCACTAGTGCAGGGTTCAAGGGGTAAAGCAGGAGGTGGGAAGGCGATACAACGCTACCTCACCACTTGTCGAATGCTCTCTGAAGAGCACTAGTGCAGGGTTCAAGGGGTAAAGCAGGAGGTGGGAAGGCGATGCAACGGCTCCTCATCACTTGTCAAATGCTCTCTGAAGAGCACTAGTGCAGGGTTCAAGGGGTAAAGCAGAAGGAGTGGGGGGGGGGGGGAGGCGATGCAACGCCACCTCATCATTTGTCAAATGCTCTCTGAAGAGCACTAGTGCAGGGTTCAAGGGGTAAAGCAGGAGGTAGGGAGGCGATGCAACGGCTCCTCACCACTTGTCAAATGCTCTCTGAAGAGCACTAGTGCAGGGTTCAAGGGTTAAAGCAGGAGGTGGGAAGGCGATGCAAAGGCTCCTCAGCACTTGTCAAATGCTCTCTGAAGAGCACTAGTGCAGGGTTCAAGGGGTAAAGCAGGAGGTGGGGAGGCGATGCAACAGCTCCTCACCACTTATTAAATGCTCTCGGAAGAGCACTAGTTTAGGGTTCAAGGGGTAAAGCAGAAGGGGGGGGGGGAGGGAGGCCATGCAACGCTACCTCACCACTTGTCAAATGCTCTCTGAAGAGCACCAGTGCAGGGTTCAAAGGGTAAAGCAGGAGGTGGGGAGGCGATGCAACGGCTCCTCATCACTTGCCAAAAGCTCTCTAAAGAGCACTAGTGTAGGGTTCAAGGGGTAAAGAAGGAGGTGGGGAGGCGATGCAACACTACCTCATTACTTGTCAAACGCTCTCTGAAGAGCACTAGTGTAGGGTTCAAGGGGTAAAGCAGAAGGGGGGGGGGAGGCGATGCAACGCTGCCTCGTCATTTGTCAAATGCTCTCTGAAGAGCAATAGTGCAGGGTTCAAGGGGTAAAGCAGGAGGGGGGGAGGCGATGCAACACTACCTCATTACTTGTCAAATGCTCTCTGAAGAGCAATCTGAATGTGGATCTCTCTGAAGAATCCAAATCACATGCGGTTTATCTGCCTATAGTGATAGTGTTATCAGCTTGCCCAGTTTTCCTCTATGGACCACGGAACCCCTCTTTATGTAATGCCGTAAAAAAGAAAAGGAGGTGTTCTGTAGTCCAAATCGGGAGGCGTGTTACTGGCAGTATCCATAGGTGAAAACAAAGGGAAAAAGCATGGGAAAAAAAGAAAACAAATGTAGTCACCACATCAAATAACTGGTAAGCTGCAGTATATGACATTTTTTGTAATATTAAAAACTGCAGGTAAAGCAGCAGCAAAGACCCAGTTGGATAGAATAGGCCGGCATGTCTTGCCAGTCCTTAAATGTGCTGTACTGGAACCTTTACGTTTATGATCAGAATATATTCCTGACAGTTCACAATATAACGCACAGGTGGCTGTATGCCATCCCTGGAAGCCCTGCTGCCCTAGGCCAGATCCTATGTTGGTTATGCAGCAATCAGGCTTCATTTTCAACCTTACCTAGAGAAGGGATCAGGGCAAAACGTTAACGCTCGCTCTAAAAATGTTGCATTACAGGTGGGCGCTAATAAAAATAAATCAAACACAATTAATCCCCGTTGTTTGAACTCACATAGAATGTCAGGGCAACTATACTTGACATGCTAAATTTAGAGTTGACTTAACAAACCCCCCCCCCCCCCCCCCATTACCACGTGAGTTTTCCGGGAAAACTGCCATGGAGTTGCACCTGCCTGCTGTCAGAAAAAGAAATACATTTATATGATATAAAAGTGTGTTAATCGCATCAGCTGGAATTAGTAGCTGTCATGGCATTCTATTTATACATAGCGATAATCATGGAGGGGGGGTGGACTGCCACTTGTGAATGCATGGCAATAATATTTTAGTGGTAAATTTTGGAATGAGTGAAACTAGGTAGCAGCAGATGGTGTTTGATGCTGCAAGAAGAGTGATAATGGATGATGAAAGATGGAGGATGGATACAATACCCTGCATCTTTAAAGAAAACAGAAGTCAGAACTATTCTATTGGGCAAGTTGGCCATTTCCAAGAAATGATGTCCTTGGCTCAAAGCTAGAGTGGATCCTAATTTTTAATTGGCTTAAATTTAGGACCAAATTCTACATATGAGGATGGAGGAAGAGGCCAAAGGCTGCTCCAAAAGCTTATATCTACTCCTACTGTTGCCTGAGCACCCTTAGCTCGAATGTCAGTGCTTCCAGGTCCCATCTTTCTATCTTAGTATCCTTGGTAGAACACAAAACTTTGACTCCATCTTATTAGACCAGGCTTGTTACATAGTATAGTTACATAGTAGTTGAGGTTGAATAAAGACAATAGTCCATTCTAGTTCAACCTGTGTAGGTGTGTGTGGCCGTAATCATCTCACATACCCCTAAATGTTCTAATTCTTGAGATGTACGTCTAAGAGTCTTTTGAAAGCCACCATACTTCCCGCAGAAACCACCTCTTGTGGTAGAGAATTCCACAATCCTGTAGCCCTAACAGTAAAGAACCCCCTGCATTGCCTGAGGTTAAAACGCTTCTCCTCCAATCGCATTGTATGCCCTCGAGTCCTCATGCAATCCTTTCGACTGAATAGCTTTTTTTCTATGCTGAGATCCCCATTGAGATATTTATAAATTGCTATCATGTCCCCTCTCAGGCGTCTCTTCTCCAGGGAGAATAAATCAAGCGATTGCAGACGCTCTTCATAATTAAGGTCCTCCAATCCCCTAATTCGTTTAGTTGCCCTTCTCTGGACTCTCTCCAGCTCCAACACATCCCTCCTGAGCACTGGCGACCAGACCAAAGGCTTATCAGACCATTCTTTTTTAATACTAACTTTTTTGGAGCCTGGTTCGGATTTCCACTGACTGCAATTTCAGAAGTTCACAAAATGGCCCAACCTCAACTGAAAACCTTTCAGAAGTTTGCTCTTCCTTAGTTCTAGCATTTCCTCATAGTTCTAGCAACAACGATCAGAAGTGTCAAGGTTTCAGTTGACTAATCAGAATTTTTATGGTCTTAGTAGCAACGTTGCCTTGGGTCTTTTGTATGTATTGAGTGGAGTTAGGACTTGATCTTCTTGCCAAATGTGACCTTTAAGAGGACAACTCAGACGACCCCTGCTATGGCTGCAAAAAGCTAAAGCCTGTCTTTTCAGTTAACCTGCTTAGCTGAAGTGCAATCTCGATATGGTCCTCTACAGAATCGATAGGAGGATGAGCGTTATGTCAGTTATGGGGCCTGCACCTTAAAGTTATATTAAAAAAAAAATTCACAAAAGCTGATGAAGATGGTAGCTCCGCCATGCTGAAAACAAGGGGAAAAATTTGGGACTTTAATTGAGGCAAGATGGCGTTGGAAGATTAATCATGGTTAAGAACCATATGTTTATTAAATAATAACAAATAGAAAACATATATCGATGGCAGCATCCATATGCACTACCACATGTATAACACCCAGCAGTACAGTAGACAATCAAGGTAAAATAGTACATTATATAATTATAGGGATACATAATTGGAGCCCATTTGGTAATAACAGAGACATAACATATTCCAGAGTTGACATCTAGTGCTGTTTATACATGCATATCGTAGAGCATAGCAGTGTGCCATCGTATATTCCTTCACATCTTATTCTATATACTTTTGTTCTTTTACTCTTCTTACTATTTCTTTGGATTATTGGGTCCCCGTATTATTATTTGTACTATACGAATATATGAGCTATTGCAATCAATTGCTACTCCTTCATTACGTATTTATTATTAGTCCTATTACTGGGGCCCATTCCTCACTATTGTTATTTATGTATTTTTTCCCCTTCGGAGGTGCCTGTATGCGCTCTGGGCTCATATCCTCAGTCCCTTTACTACAGCTCCCGTTGCAGACTACATGTGAATCCCCTCTTTTGTGAAGGGTTACCGTCCCATATACAGTGGCTATGTAAGTACTACACAAGGAAGGTTCACTTGTTCCCTCTCTGGTTACCCTGTTACCTCCCCTTTCCCTTAAGTGTGGACCTATCAGTTATTCTTACATGTTTTATTTTAGATCCATGATGCATTCGACCCTGAAGAAGTGATGATGATCACGAAACGCGTAGGGCCTTATGATGCATCTGAATTTTACTATACTATACTAGTTGCTATCACGATGGCACACTGCTATGCTCTACGATATGCATGTATAAACAGCACTAGATGTCAATTCTGGAATATGTTATGTCTCTGTTATTACCAAATGGGCTCCAATTATGTATCCCTATGATTATATAATGTACTATTTTACCTTGATTGTCTACTGTACTGCTGGGTGTTATACATGTGGTAGTGCATATGGATGCTGCCATCGATATCCGTTTTCTATTTGTTATTATTTAATAAACATATGGTTCTTAACCATGATTAATCTTCCAACGCCATCTTGCCTCAATTAAAGTCCCAAATTTTCCCCCTTGTTTTCATATTGATCCAGGGATGGAGACTTCCTTACTATATGTCTCATATAAAGTCCCAAACTTTCTTTCTCCTTCAGCTCCGCCATGCTGTTGGATGTAAAGCTCCCTGTTGGGGTCATGGACAGCAGAAAAAACTGGGGACTGAACACACTCCAGCCACAAGTGAGAAATGTGTTTTAGAGGAGTTATTCCTTGAAGTGTTACTAAACCCAGATCCTACAGTCACTATATCTGGTCTCCCATACTACACAGAACATGGAAATGCAAATATTTTAGTAAGTATAAACTTCTAAATACCTGTTCTCTCCAGCAGTATATAGCAGTCTTTTGACTCCTATCAGTGTCTGGTTAAAGCTTGTAGGAGGAGTTTTCATTCTCCCCTGATCATCCTATGAGGCTGCAGGACCTCTGGCTCTCTGTACAGTGCTGATTGTCCCTGTGCTAATCATATGCACTCTCCCAAGAAAAAAAACAAAAAACAAAAAACAACTCTCTAGCAATACACACTAAACTGAGCATGTGCAGAGTGCCCCCAAGGCTCTGTACTATAAGGAGATGGATTGGGGACAGTAGAAGGGGAGGATCAGAGAAGACTGGATCAAACAGCCTTTTTACACAATGCAGAGGATTAACCCCTTAGGTTCCACAGTATAACAAGCGTGCTTTACTGCATATACAGACTTATTTTACTGTTGTGGGTTTAGTAACACTTTAAGCCATGTTAAAGCTGTACTTGATGGAAAGATGGTATCACCTAAATTCATTTACAGCTACAGCTGTGAGTACTCTAGTATTGCTAAAAATAATTGCTTTAAATATCTTTTTTTCTGCGGTCACATGCAGATCCATTCTTGTCAATGAAAGTAGGTGGCGGACAAAGAGTTGCAGGAACAGTGAGCATTGCCAAGGCTCAGCCTGACACTGCCAGAACATGCGCATTTTGAAAGAGTAATTGGAATGTAAACATCACTAGGTAAAGAGATCATAAAGCTGCACACTACAGAGTCCCGACAATGCTGTGGGCAGAAGTCACTTGTACTACGGCTGTACAGCGTTGTCGGAACGGAGGTGGTCACAGGAAGAAATCTGCAGGATCACTGGGTCATTTGGATCCAAAAGTGAAGAAAAAACAGAAAAAGCATACTTTCATTGACAACTGCTTGGGTTAACATTGCAAATCTGAATTTTTGCCTGGAGAAGCACTTTAATTTCCCAAGGGAATTAAAAAAATGAAATAAAAAAATAGAAGAAAATATTTTTAATGTGTAGCACTAAATAAGTTTAATTTATTTGTGATTTTAGGAATAATACCTTTTATTTAGAGGTATAGGTCATTGAAAAATTCCCCAACCCAAACGGTGTGTCTGCACAGCCCAGCTGTATATAGTGCAAGAAGCTGCAGTGACTCCACATCTAAATCTGTGCCATATTCATTTTTTATTTTTTTTTATTTTTATAAAGTGTGGTGATGGGTTAGAACTCCCGTTTTTGTTGCAGTCCCCTGCTGGTAAGGAGATTTGCTTTATTTTTCTCTTGGTGACCGCCATTCTAAGTGCTGGTTCACACTGTTCCGACTTGTCAAGTCGCGGACCGTGCTGTGCAATTGGAACCGTTCTAATAGGAGCGACTCAAGTCGCTCCGACTTAGAAAAAGGTTCCTGCACTACTTTTGGACAAAGTCGGAGCGACTTGCATTGACTTCCATTATGTGAAGTCGGCACAAGCCGCGCCGAAGTGGCGGTGCACGGCGACTTCATTAAGTCGCCCCAAAGTCGTGTCGCCATAGAGTGAACCGACACTTAGAAACGAAAGTAAGGCAAAATTTAAAATACAAGGAGCCAGGCTCACCAAGCAAAAATCTAGAACTAAATTACCAATGTTGGATAGGCCAGTCCATTTAAAATAAATAAAAATACCCTTCTGATCGTCTCATGTAGATTAACCAATTTGTTTATCCCCCAATGTTATTGGGCCCCGAAGGTTATGCCAAAATCAACAGCACACTGACAATGATTCTCTAGCTCCAAGTCCCCCAGTATTTTTATTTATTACAGGTACTTCTATAGCACCATCAATTTACGCAGAATTTTACACACACACACACACACACACACATAGATATAGATATATATATATATATATATATATATATATATATATATATAGTACATTTATATCAGTCCCTTCCCCTGAAGGAGCTTACGATCTAGGGTCCCCAACTCACATACATACATACACTACATTGCCTTGAGTTTGCATGTTCTCCAGGTATTTAGATTTCCTTTTCGCACTCTAAAGGCTTGCTGGTAGGTTAGTTGGCTCCGGTCTAAATTGACCCGGGCCAATTTAGACAGGAACCAACTAACCTACCAGCATGTTTTTAGAGTACAGGAGAAAATCAGAGTACCCGGAGAACATGCAAACTCAGGCAGGTAGTGTCGTGATTCAAACCCACAACCTTGCGGCACTTTTCCACTGCAAGTACCGGCTCGGCTCCACTCGCCACTGCTTGGCCCAGCTCGGCTCAGTTTGCTTTTCCACTGCATGGTACGAGTCGGCACGTTTCAGCACTGTATAGGCTCTACTCGGCTCGGTTTGCTTTTACACTGTTATAGTACTTAGTAGTCTGTGGGTGGGATTACAACGATTCTCTGACCAATCAGTGGCTAGTAGTAACAAACAATCAATGCTGCATGGAAAGGATTTTGGGATATGGTATCGGTAGGGCCTGCTTGGAAACCCCAACCGAGGTGGTACTGTTTAAGCGAGCCGTTCCGACGCCGTACCATGTAGTGGAAAAGCACCACTGTACCAAACCGTTCTAACACGTACCATGCGGTACCATGCAGTGGAAAAGCGCCAAACAGACCCGTTCCATGCAGTGGAAAAGCGCCATTAGTGTTGCTAGGCGGAAGTGCTAACCATTTAGCCACGGTTTGTAGCCTAAAATAAAAGTTAGACTCTGGACTCAAATGTTTCCATTTAAAAAATATTCCTCAATATCCACAAAGAAATTATATATTATTTTGTTTTTGTCACCCAATGCCGTTGCCAACCCATATATTACAGAAGGTTTTCACACAACGGTAAAGTTCCACACTGGATGACTGCACAAATCTGGAAGAAATTTGCGAACCACACCAAGATTCAGGTAACATTTATACAATTATATTTAGACAATACTTGCTAATTTTGAGGTTCAGTCACTCTCGTTAATCCATTCTACACATAAAAAAAAAGCCTTCAGAGAAGTCACTTTGACATAAGCACAGGAGCGGAATGGCAGTGACTGCCCCTGTTATTGGTGGCCATGACCACTGACAAAGTCCATTACTGCAAGCTTTAGACATGAAAGCTCCAATTGGCTACAGAAAACCATAATATTGCTGGAATTTGAGTGCAGACATAACCCAAAGCAGTCAGAATTGTCAATGATAAAATAAAAAATAAAAAAATGTATACGTTTCTCCATGAAGTTAAACAGGAAATCTTCACCTTTGTGTTTAAGTGGTAGTAAACCACACCCCCCCCCCAAAAAAAATAAAAATAAGGTAGTATAAATCCTAATGTGCTGTATCTCACATACTAGCACATTATGACAGACTTCCATAAAAACTAAGCCCTCAAGCGGCACGCTGTAACCGCCGAAGGAGCTTCCATCTTTACCCGGTCTTCTGCGATACGAATGGTCGTCACCCTCACGCATGTGCACAGGAGTCACTGTTTACAGCAGGGCTCTGAAGGAACGGCACAGGAATGCCATTACTTCAAAGCGCATGCGCTGGTGACGTCACCAGCTGCATCTAAAGTAAATATCTTCTATACCAAAGGGTCTCCAAACTGTAGCCCCTTATCCAGCCCTTGAGGCACTATTCCTCCCACTGATATGAGGCACTATTCTTTCCATTGACAGCAGTGATAGGGCACAATTCCTCCCATTAACACCAACGATGGGGCACTATTCCTCCCACTGACACCAACCATGGGGCACTATTCCTCCTACTGGCACCAACGATGGGGCACTATTCCTCCTACTGACACCAACCATGGGGCACTATTCCTCCTACTGGCACCAACGATGGGGCACTATTCCTCCTACTGGCACCAACGATGGGGCACTATTCCTCCTACTGGCACCAACGATGGGGCACTATTCCTCCTACTGGCACCAACGATGGGGCACTATTCCTCCCACTGACACCAACGATGGGGCACTATTCCTCCCACTGACACCAACGATGGGGCACTATTCCTCCCACTGACACCAACGATGGGGCACTATTCCTCCCACTGACACCAACGATGGGGCACTATTCCTCCCACTGGCACCAACGATGGGGCACTATTCCTCCCACTGGCACCAACGATGGGGCACTATTCCTCCCACTGGCACCAACGATGGGGCACTATTCTTCCCACTAACACCAACAATAGGGCACTATTCCTCCCACTGGCACCAACGATGGGGCACTATTCCTCCCACTGGCACCAACGATGGGGCACCATTCCTCCCACTGACATCAACGATAAGGCACTATTCCTCCCACTGGCACCAACGATGGGGCACTATTCCTCCCACTGGCACCAACGATGGGGCACTATTCCTCCCACTGGCACCAACGATGGGGCACTATTCCTCCCACTGGCACCAACGATGGGGCACTATTCCTCCCACTGGCACCAACAATGGGGAACTATTCCTCACACTGCCACCAACGATGGGGCACTAGTTCTCCCACTGACACCAACGATGGGGCACCACTGATACCAATGATGGGGCACTATTCCTCCCACTGACCCCAACATTGGGGCACTATTCATCCCACTGACACCAATGATAGGGCACAAATATTCCTCCCAATACCAAAGACGGGACATTGTTTACTCCCACTGATGCCAGAACATTTTCCTACTCCCACTGGCCACAATCCAGCCCCCCTAAAGTCTAAAAGACAGTAAACTTGCCCTTTGCTTAGAAAGTTTGGAGACCTCTGTCCTATACGGTGCACGTTGAGGGGATATTTCCTGTATCAATAGGTAAGCCTTATTAAAGGCTTACCTATAGGTAAAAATCATGTACAAGGGAGGTTACTCCCACTTTAATGTTTGCTTGTGGTCAGAGAATGAGAACACTGAGGTTTCCGAGGTTGTTGTCAAAGTGAAAAACAGGAAGTGTGAACACACGGAGCAAGGAGAAGTAGTGTGCTATGCCAGGGCTTCTTTTAGCATGTTGTACACACAAAAATTACAATCTCTTAAATTATTATTTCAAAAATGACCACAAAAGGAAGGAGGACTGCTCATTGATGCACTTTTCACGTATATCATGGGGCAAACTCAAATGTGCAAAATGTCCCTGGCGTTCATCTTTGTCCCAGCATAACAGTCTGTTTAAGGCACCCAAAAAGACCGTGGCATGATCCAACCATATTTGTACGAAACTGTATAAAAAAATGCCGCTTTCAAAGATATCGTACGAAAATCTGATCACTGGTGCACAGCTTTCGAGAGCTGGACATGACAGTTCATCTGATGTTACCCGAAAGGAGAAACACGAAAATAGATTGTGCGATTTTAGTTTAAACATTACAGTTGTCATTTGAAACTACAATACATTACATTGATTCTGTCGTACGAGAATTTACGTAACCTTTTATTTTCGATATGAAAAAAAAAAAACCTGATGATCATTAGTCTGATAATCTCATTGTGTGTATCAGGCATTAGTGTTCTTGAGGGAGTGGATTGCTTTTCCAAGATAAGGAAAATTGGAAGAGTTTCTGCTCCAAGCCCACTCATTACCTAGACATGGCCTAGACGTGAGAATTTGTGCAAAATTTAACCAACAATGTATGGTCTAAAGCCAACTTTAACCAACTACTTCCAATGCCTATTCTGATACTTTTCTCCAACATGTAAGGCCTCATGCACACGGGACGTTTTAACAGCTGCTGTTTTTGGCTTCAGCCATTTTTTCTACCGCCAATAAACTCTCAATGCACACATAGGCTGTTATCAGCAGTTTTTGGAGGGGGCGTTTTCTGGCTGGAACCCCCCCCCCCCAGACATAGTTGGTTTTGAGAGGAGTTTTTCAGCTGTAAAAATGCTCTAACTAAAAAAAAAAAAAGCTGCAAGACGCAGCTATTCTGCGTTTATGAGCGTTTTTGAGCCATTAGGTGATTGCAAAGTCTCTTTTTTTCTAATAAAATAACAAATATATTATACTTACCTCCTCTTTGCACAGAGCAGCCTAGATCCTCCTCTTCTCGGGTCCCTGGCTGGAGATCCTGTCCACTCACTCCTGTTGAGTGCCCCCACAGTAAGCAGCTTACAAAGGGGGCACCCGAGCCGAGATGCAGCTCTGTGTATCCATTCAGACACACAAAAAAAAGCTAAAAAAATGCAAACGCCAAAAAACACTAGTGCCAAAATGCAGCAGAACGCTAAAAAGTGTAATCTTCGACGGAACTGTTGTTTATTGCTAAGTGGGAAACCTCCCTACATAGGACATTCTCGAAAGACAATTGGCAGTAGTGCTTTATATTTACTCAAACTCTCTAGGTCTTCTTTCTTCCAGGAAAAAAAGCCCTCTAGCCCTCCTGTCAATGATCCCTGGGTCCTTCTCTAGCATCAAGAAGGGATTCTTATGGCATTGCCTGCTGGCTGCATGTGTCTCCATCTCTAAAGCATTGGAAGTCCACAGTCCCTCCTCATATTCTCGAGTGGGCCCAGATACTTGAGATGAGATAATGGTAATGGAGACTCTGGTGGCAGAAGATGGCATGGATTCTAAGTCAAGCAGTACTACTTGGACTTGCTGGAGGGCCTACAGCGATTCCGACAACTTCCGGGTACTAGTTTCCCAGTGAGTTGGATGTTGCTACCTTCCTTAATCCTGCTGGTTTGTTTTTGGACGCTTCCAGGAACTGGATCCTCCCTGAAGGATCTGTTAGTACTCTTATGCCTCGTTTCCACTGAGTGGTACGGTACGGTTTGGTTCAGTACGGTACGGTTCGGAACGGTACACATTGCGTTTCCACTGCCAATAGTACCCTTTCATGATAGGCATGGTGTATCAGGAAAGCTGTGATAGACTATTCTCTGTCAGCCAATCAAAGTTCTGCAGAGTGTAGCTCCACCCTGTTGGTACAGTACTAATGTGCTTGGTACCCCAACGAAAGGGTACCAAAAAAGTGGTACGGTACGGTTCGGAATTAGGGTACCATTCATAATGGAAACGGCATAAATAGCGTACCGCACCCAACCGTATCAGAAAGCTCAGTGGAAACGAGCCATAAGGGCAGTTTCTTTCCCCTTGGTTATTCTCCTTTTACCTTACTTTTCTACCATATTTCTTATTAGCTGGTCGTACTATGCCAATTGGTTGCCCGTTTCTGACATATAGCAGGTTTTTTTTTTCCTTCTTTCTTTTCCATTGTTTTCTTTTGTGATAAATGGATTTTTGTAAAATCTTACCGTAAAAAACCTTTTCTCTTAGCTCATCGACAGACGTAGTCCTCGGTGATACACCACCTTCGGGTTATGTTACCTCCGCAGGAGCAGGACTAGACAGGAAATTAAAAAGCTCTGGCCACACCCTAGGGGCAGTCCCAGAGGGTATATCCTCTCTCTCTCTGCCTCAGCAAATCAGTTATGTGAAAAAGCAGTGCTTAGAGAATTTAACCCAACCCAACTCCAAAACAGAGGGGCGGGGACTACGTCTGTCGATGAGCTAAGAGAAAAGGATTTTACGGTAAGATTTTACAAAAATCCATTTTTCTCTAGCGCTCATCGACAGACGTAGTCCTCGGTGATACACCACCTTCGGGACGTCCCAGAGCAGTATCACAACTGAGGGGTGGGAAAATGGAAATCAAATCCCAATCTAGAAGGCCCAACCGGTGCCAACTAGAAGTTTACAATGCTCATCCTTAATGATGAGACTCAACCAAAAAAAGAAAACAAATTTTTTTTTTTTTTTTTTTTCAAACAGAAAAAAACCCTCGAGGTAGACCACCGGTCTCCTCAAATTGCGGCCTGCAAAACCTTGCGGCCAAATGAGGCATCCGCCGATGCCGTCACATCAATTTTATAGAATTTTGTAAAGGTATGTACCGACGACCAGGTGGCCGCCTTACATACCTGGACCACTGACGCCTGATGGCGAAAGGCCCAGGAAGTACTGAGCGCTCGAGTGGAGTGCGCCCTAACAGGGAACGGAGGACTCTGACCCTTAATAGAATAAGCCTGTACCACCGTTTGTCTAATCCATTTGGCAATGGTCGCGGCAGATGCAGGCAAACCCTTTCTGGGGCCATCCGTGATCACAAAAAGTGAATCCGTCTTACGGAATGATTCCGTAGCTTTCAGGTATACCCTGATTGCCCGAACCACATCTAAGGAATGCAACGCATGTTCCCGATGATGCTTGGGCTGAGGACACAAGGAAGGTAGTACAATATCTTCATTCAGATGAAAATCTGAAACCACCTTGGGAAGAAAAGATGGCTTAGGATGAAGTACTACCTTATCCCTATGAATCACTAGGTATGGTGACTGGCATGATAATGCAGCCAGTTCTGACACCCTGCGAGCAGAAGTAATAGCCACCAAGAAGGCCACCTTCTGGGATAGAGTAAGCAAGGGAATCTCCCTGATGTTTTCAAAGGGAGGTTTCTGTAGAACCGACAAAACCAGATTAAGATCCCAGGGCGGTAAGGGCGCGCGGACTGGAGGAGCCAGGTGCCGCACCCCCTGGATGAAATTCCGCACCAAGGATTTGGTAGCTAAAGGTTTCTGAAAGAAGATTGCTAATGCTGAAACTTGACCCTTGATGGTGCTCAAGGCTAGCTTCTGCTCAACCCCTTGTTGCAAAAAGGCCAATATACGAGTCACCGAATAGGTACGTGGAGGAAATCCTAAAGATTCGCACCACGCAATATAAGTCTTCCATGTGTGATAATAGACTTTGCTGGAAGTCGCTTTCCTTGCTTTAATAAGGGTAGGAATGACTGAAGTAGACAAACCTCTGTCCTTTAGTACTTGGGTCTCAATGGCCAGGCCATTAAAACCAGCGACTGTAAAGCACGAAGGTAAATTGGTCCTTGAGACCACAGACACTCCCTGAGACGAAGTTCCCACGGAACGTCTGCGACTAACATGTCCAAGTCGGCCAGGCCGGCTTGAGGAGGCCAGCCTAGAATTTCTAGGACCACTGGCGCTGATTGGATCTGAACCAGGCGTCCCTAGAGCTATCTGGCCCCGACCATCCGAGAAAGTCTGGTCGTTTTCTGTTCCCACACATTTATCAGATACCTGATAGTTATCAGGAAAGGTGATCTTTTCTGGTTGAACCTCAGGGACCGAAGTCACCCGACTAGAGGCTACTTGGCCTATCTGGTCAACCAGATCCGATTCCTGTGAGGTATCGGGACTAATCTTAGGAAAAGGTAAAGGAAAAGATCTTTTCAGGGAACGGTAACTACCGCTTCCTGTGGTACTTAAATGTTGGAAGGGAAGAATCGCACCGGTAGTAGTGGTTGATGCTCGATCTAATGTCCTGAATACCGGTGAAAACGTCCCCCCACCCTGAAACCGGGTGGGGGCGCACCTTCAGGCTGTGTACTCCTTAGCTTCGGGTTTGGCTGGGTTGGTCCCCTTCTTGAACCCTCCTGGAGGAGTCTTGCCTTTCCCGCTAGTACCAGCCGGGCGCCCTTTATGGGCGGTAAAGAAAGGTCCTCGCTTGTTGCGAGGTCCCTTAGCTTTTGCAGCCTGTGGCAAAAAAGTGCTCTTGCCCCCAGTGGCATCCTTAATGATTTCATCTAGGTTGGCTCCAAATAGACGATTCCCCTGAAAGGGGAGATTGGTCAAGGTCTTTTTGGAACCTAGGTCAGCTGACCAGCATTTTAACCACAGCACACGTCTGAGGATCACTGCTAACTTAGATGCATGCCCTAATAGGGGAGTAGTGTCCAAGGCTGCGTCACAGATAAACCGTAGCCCTTGTATGATCTGTTCCATCAAATCAGATGTCTCCTGGGGAATATCTTTCCCCCTAAGATCTTGGCGTACCATTTTCGCCCATTCCGTAAGTGTCTGGGAAACTAGACCAATAACGATTACTGGTCTAAATGCTGACCCTATCAGAGAAAAGATAGTGCGGGACTCTGCTTCTATCTTTCGATCCACCGGATCCTTAAAGGACGAAGTGTCCTCCACTGGAATAACCGTGGCTTTATTCAGCCTGGAAATAGGCGGATCCACGACTGGTGGTACCGTCCATTTCTTAATGATGGATTCCTCAAACGGATAGCGTCTAGCAATACGCTTGGAAATAGTAAAGGTACGTTTAGAATGCTCCCATTCTCCTTTAATCTGATTACCAAAACATTTAGGTACAGGAAAAGCCTTCGCCGTCTTGATGGGCTTATTAGTCCCAAAAGGCCTCTCTGTTTCAGTTGCCTCTGCCGGTAAAGCCTCAAGTTTTAAGGTTTCTTGCACTGCCACAACTAGTGCGTCCACCAATGCTTCTTCCTGAATTATAGCAAGAGAAGAAGCGTCCTCCTCACTGTCTGAGGGGGCTTTACCTGGGATAACAGCCCTTGCAGAGGAACCTGCAACTGCCGTGACCATCTCTGAATCTGAGTCAGAGGTGTCAGATGGTATAGGGGTAGGCGGGGGTCGCTTCCTTGACCCCTGTCCCTGACAGGCCGCCTCCACCCGAGCCACCATAGACTCCAAAATTGCTGTAAATGACTCTATACTCTGTGCACCGGCGGGTCCCGAGGCCCCCTCGAGGGAAACAGGTGGGGGAATATGTGTGGCAGGGTCCATAATAACTCCAGTTACTTCCTGGATAATATTATTCAAAAGTAAAGAAAAAAACTTTTTTTTTTTTTTTTTTTTTTCTGACCCCCAGCGCCACAAAAAGCCCCTTAGTGTTACCTGCTTAGGGATCCCTATCGATCGAGAGAGAGAGAGATAGACCCCCAGGCTCACCACTTGATGCTCAGAGTTAGACTGCAACAGCTTACAGCGCTGTTTTGACAAACAGGAAGTCTTTTGGCTGGCTGCCCAGGAAGAAAGGAGGCGGCTCCGCCCCTCTGCACGCCTTCCGGCGCCTCCCCCAAGCTCCACGAGGTGTAGGATCACCTCAAACATGGCCGCCCCCATGCTGGAGACACGAGGCTACGCCAAAATGGCGGCTCGTGCGATCCAGCAAAAAAAAAATGGCGGCGGCCAAAACTGAATAGCGGTGTGCTGCAGGGCACACAACACTCTCTCTGCATGGGGATATGGCGTGGTTGGCGGTACCGGCCCTGGCGGACCGCGTGGCCGTTCGGGAGGCCTGCTAATAGCTGGAGATCTGATTTGGAAGGCAGTCTACATGTCCGTGGCTTCTGACTGGTAGGTAGCTTATACTTAACCCATAAGATTCCCAGAATGCCACAGATTACATCTTTAAAACATGTATACAATAGATTGTTAGCTCCCAAGCCAAGCCTCCTGGCTTTTGCACACATAAATCACACTCAAAGTAGGAGGATTTGTGACATGTTATAGGATAGAAAGGACTCTTTCTTACCATACAGAGAGGGGCCCGCGTTCACCACAAAACCCGTCAGGGAAAAAGGGGGAACATACTACTCACCATACCGGAACCAGGCGGGCACCAACTCCTGACAGTACCCCTCTCCACCGGGGCGGGAGGGCTGTCGACCGATACGGACGCCGTGACTCATGGTCTTTGGCGTTTCGGCGAGACGTTTAACTCGCGTGGACAGTCCTTTAATGGGACTTTGTCGCGGCCGACCCAGCGCGGAGCTATGGCCTGCACGCGCTCGTAGGCTGAACTGGGGTGACCACCGGATCTCAACATCCAGCCCGTCGCCCAGTTCAGCTTTCTTGCTTGAAGATCTCACAGGAACACTGGAGAAAAAAGCTGTCTAAAAAAAAATCCTTTAAGAAAAATTTCTTGCCAGGACCTAAGATCCCAGCAAGGTGTCTAGGTCCTTACTCCTAACTAGACAGAAAATAACTGATTTGCTGAGGCAGAGAGAGAGAGGATATACCCTCTGGGACTGCCCCTAGGGTGTGGCCAGAGCTTTTTAATTTCCTGTCTAGTCCTGCTCCTGCGGAGGTAACATAACCCGAAGGTGGTGTATCACCGAGGACTACGTCTGTCGATGAGCGCTAGAGAAATTTAGTTTAGTTCTATTTTTCTTATGCTCTTGCTGTGCCTCACCTATTAACATTTGTGGTTACTATACTATTACGGATACGAGCATGTGGTTTCTGTACTTTCCCCATGGGTTCATTTGAGTTTCTTATGCCTGTATTTTTTCTCTCTAGCATTAAGCTGGATGATATCGTAATGTCCTACACGATTTATTAACATGTAATGTTAGTCAATTTCATGTAAAATTCAGACCAAAAAAAGTGTCACTGGAACACCCCAACCTCCTGTCCACAGCAACATTGCAGTTACAGATCATGCAGTACGAGTTACTGAGTAGGTGGAGCAATCCCCCCCCCACCCCCCATACTTGTGTCTGTATCACTATTTTTAAAAAAGAAACGAAAACCAGTAAAACAAAGAATTTATAACCAGTGTAACGTTAGAAAACCATACCCCGTGAGAAATCCATACCCACGTCACTTCCTGTCAGTAACAGCTGAGCAGCGTAGCAGTGCGCATGCTCACAGCCCCGGATACGTCATTGAAAAGCTGAGGAGCTGACAAGTGCACATGCATGGAGGGTATGGATTTTTCACGGTAGTGTGGGTAACGTTACACCGCATCAGCTGTTGCGGCGTTTACATTAAAGGTTACATTAAAACAGTTTGGCTGCAATATGAGTCATCTCCGCTCCAACCCCTGTCACTTCCCTGATCTCGGCTAGTAAATGTAAAAGCGGCGGCGGGTGTATGAAATCTAAATGACGGAGATCTCAGCTCCGTGATTTATATTTTCATACACCCGCCGCCGCCGCTTTTATATTTAGTAGCCGAGAGCAGGGAAGTGACGGGTTGGAGCGGAGAGGACTCATGTTGCAGCCGAGCTGTTTTAATGTAACCGCCGCAACAGCTGAGGCGGTGTAACGTTACACACACTGCGGTGAAAAATCCATACCCTCCGAGCATGCGCACTAGTAAGCTCCTCAGCTGTTCAATGACGTAGGTGGTGACGTAGGTGCACCGGAAGTGACAAGGGTATGGAATTTTTACGGGTATGGTTTTTTCACAGAACACCGGCAGTAGTTAAGCCTAGTAAACACTATCAGATATTTTTTTGTTAAAAAAAACCCCCCGCGGGTTAAAAGAAAAAAAAAAAAAGACCAGACAGCTTAGGACGGAAGCTGCTGTACCAATGATCCTCCCCTGCTACCCCCCCCCCCCCCCCCCCTCCCGTACACTCCAGTCAGGGATCTCAGCCATTGACTGTTTGGGAGACGGTCGGCCGCTGGTTTTCCAGCATTCTCATCGGACAGAAGCCAGTCCGATGGGCGGCTTCTGTCAGACCGGCTGCCATGCACATGGGCTGAATGTTGGCCAGTATTGAACCGGCCAACAACGCCTGACATTCGGCCTGTTACCTGGGCATAAGTCTCATTCAACTGGACTTCTCTAATGTTGAAGACGCTTTGGAGCTTCTCTAAGCCATTTCTTAAGGTCTAATGAGTGTCAAGAAGATACCCCAGCATTTAAATCCCCACCGGTAGTACTAAAACCTTTATCCAAACACTAAGGAAAGGCAAATGTTATTGTCCTAGGACAGGATTGGAGGTGTTTTCACCACAGTGGCTTGAATAAGCTACAAAAAGTCTTCAACATTACAGAACAAGGCGAGCGCAAGAAAGGCGCAAGTTTGGGGATTAGGCATATCTGACCAAACAGCAAAATGCAGCATTAAAATACACTTCAAAGAATTCTGCCAAAAGATGTGAAACGTAAGTGACAAAGACTGGTATCACTCCACTCTGGCTATGCACAGCATAAGGAAGAATTTCTATAGACTCCAACCCACTAGTCCTCCGCCTGTGAACTACTGGAGATTATCACCACTCCGGTGATCTGAACCCCGAGTTTCCTCTTTCTGTCAGGTAATTACACCATCTGAACCCAACACTTATTTCAAGATGTTTGAAGGAATACATAAGAGAACTGAAAGCTTTCTTCGCTTGCTTCAAGCTGTTTTTTAAACCCGGACTCCGGGCAGATGAAAGAGACATCATTTAACGCAATTCTGAGTTCAATAAAATCATTATGGGCCCATTCACACTTGTGTGTCTCTCTGTGATGTGTTGAGCATGTACTTTTAATACATCTAGTGTGTCTTTATATTAGTTTCCTGTGGTAACCTGGGCATCGGGCTTTCTTACAGTGGACATTCTTAGGAGGCATATAACCTCATCAGTTTCAAAGAATAAATCCCGGCACCGTCTCCAGTGTCAAAAAAAAAGTGATACAGCCAATCTGCTTACCAGACGGCGATGACCCTCAGATTATAGAGTGGTCATTCGCGTTCATTTGTTATCACACTCCAAGCATAATAAGGCTTGATAAGGTTGCTTCTACATATGGAGGCACTCAGATCCAGATTTAAAGTGATTGTAAAGTCAATTTTTTTTTCCTATTAAAATAACAAACATGTTATACTTCCCTGCTCTGTGCAGTAGTTTTGCACAGGTCAGCCCAGATCCTCCTCTTCACTGGTCTTTGGCTGGAGCTCCTGACCCCTCCCACCTGTTGAGTGCCCCCACCGCAAGCAGCTTGCTATGGGGGCACCCGAGCCAAGCTGCAGCTCCCTGTATCCAGACACAGAGCTTCATTCATCCCCGCACCCTCCCTCTCTCCTGATTGGCCAACTGAGTTTGATTGACAGCAGGGGGAGTCAATGGCGTCGCTGTTGTGTCTCAGCCAATCAGGAGACAGAGTCCCGGATGGCTGAGGCACTCGTGGACATCGCTGGGTAAAGAGGGGGCTCAAGTAAGTATTAGAGGGGGGCTGAGGGGAGCTGCTGCACACAGAAGGCTTTTTATCTAAATGCATAGAATGCATTAAGATAAAAACCTGCTGACTTTACAACCCCTTTAACCAACCGAGCCTTTACAAGAGATCCTCCAAGATCTCCAACGTACCCAGTGGAGGATCTCTGCTAAAGGCTTGGCTTGTTAAATCTGGATTCGAGTGTCTGTGTTGATGGGGGAATCGAGCAATTTTATTTCCTTGCACCCTTAATGGAAGGAAAGAAAATTGAATCATCTATGGGCTGCTTTAGGCAGCAGTGCCTAGATCTCACACTACAGATACAGCTATGAGGCTCAAAGCAAAGCAGTGTCTAGCCACCCTCACATGCCAGGTGCCCTGCATTTTTAAGGGAGGAATTCCAGGAGGCATTTGTAGGCTACTAACCTTGCACTGCACTACAAACAAGGGAACATGCAACCCAGTAACATGATGCCAACCATAAAAAAATACAGCCAACTCTTAAATCGAGGAAAGAAGCGTAAATTCTATGGGCAGTCAGAAAAGCCGAAGAATTACCATGGCCTCCAGTGTCCAATATTTCCACAAGCAAAAATGCTTTTTCCAACAATCAATATAGATGCTTTTCAAGAAATATTTTCAATTCATCTTAATATATTTCAAGAACAAAGCAGATGTGCTAAAAATGCCGTTGGAAATACCTTTGAAATAGATTAACTCTTTTATCTTCGGGAATGAGAAGTGGAGAATGCGGGCGAGATTGGAGGATTCAAATCCCCAGCTCACTGTTGAATACTGAAGTCCATTTAATTACTGTTTCATTTCCACTGTAGTTTTTAATTAAGAGAACAATTTTTTTTTTCTCTTATGGAAGCCGGGTAATAACTTCTGCAAGGAGCAATCAGGCAACTCGCAATCAGAAAGCCAATGAACATTTTAATTGAGCTGACTTTTTTCTTTTTTTTTTTTTTCCTGAAAACATTAAAACGACTTAAATGTAACATGCCCCCTGTTCTAATTACACTGAAAATATAATTATGCCCCAGCAGAAAATGTAAATATTCTTTAAAGTAACCCTTACTAGGAAACTGCTCGTAAAACGTAGGATTCCTAATGAACGTTAAATAATATATGATTTCTTAAAGCGTAATACTTTGCGATCTTCCTTGAAATTAAAGTTTTTAACCACCTCCTTCCTTCCCAGGCCTTTTCTGACATTTCGCTCCATGTAAAAAATGAGATTTTTAACTTACCATAAAATACATTTCTCTGATGTTCATTGACGGATACAGCTCCTGTCATTCTTGACCATTGGGTTATGCTGCCCCCTACAGGAGTAGGACACTAGGCAGAAAAAAATTCTGGCTACACCCATGGGCAGTCCAAGGGGGTATACTCCCTCTTCCTGCTATAGTCATATCTTCCAGGAAGACACTGAAACCCAAGGACGTATGGGTACGTCCAGGGGAGGACTGGGCCAGGGGTCAGGGGGGCAATTTCCCCCCGGGCTGCTCTGATTTTTCATAAAAAGGCTGCTCTGCTTCTTCCACAGACATGCCTAAAGGATTCCTGATGAAGAGAAGTCCCTGCCGCTGACCTGCTGAGTGCGGGTTGAACACCAGGACAGAGCGCAGGACTCCCCCCTAGCATGGATGGTGAAAACTGTTTCTGAGCAGAGGACAGTTCCATGCCCCTCTGGAGACTCTTCTGCCCCGGCCAGCCCAAACCAAGCTTCCCCCAACCTCCCCATGCTGGCCTGGTTGGGAACCCAGAATTCAGCCGGTAAATAGAGAGTATATAGAGCAGGGCTTCAGCTTGGAATAGGGGTCAGGAGGAGGATTGGGAAAGTGGGAGGGAGGGTGAGGGAAAGTGGAAGGGTGCTGAGTTGCTGCACCATGGGCCTCTGGTTTGTTCTTGCCCCCTGGGCCGAAAGTTGCCAGTCTGCCCCTGGGTACGTCCTTGGGTAGGAAGTGGTTAAAGAGGTACAACTGGGTTTATCTAAGCATGTGAATCCATTTTCGTAAAGGCGTATTAAAAAAAAAAAAGTAGATCAAGTACATAAATTTACCCCAAGCAGTGTTGGCAGCCCAACCTGCTGGACTACAGAACTCCACTTATTTCTGCCCCTCTGTACAAGCATATATTGATTTCCCTCCCAGCAAACCAATGCTGCTGCTTTGACTCCTAAGAACCTGGCCACATGCTGTGTGTAAGGAAAATGCTCTTGGGATATGTAGTTATGGGGAATGTTTAGCTCACAGCAGGTGCCCCTGCAAGAACTTAACAAGCCTGGTGATGACATCACAGAAATTTACAAAAATTGTTTCTTCCTTTGGGAACCAGGTAAAAGAAAAAAATGTTGGGACATGCTCTAAGGTTTGAGGAAAATGTGGGTCATGTCTGCTCTTATACTAAGTGAAAACTCTGAGCTTCTTTATTAATATACAACTTCAACCAAACCTCTTCTTTTAGTTAAATACAGATCTGGAAACAGTAAAAATGCTTTTATTGCGGTCTGTAATCTTGATAAAAAGGTCACCTGATTTATGGTTTCTTTGATGACAACAGGCAAACAAAAAGGGCAGTGGTTATTCTTCTAAACCCTCCCGATTTTCCTAAAATAATTCAGGCAGCCCATATATTATGCAATTTTCTTTCCTTCAACCATGGGTCTCTGAATGGGGCCCCCGTGCATAGGGCACTGGACCCAGAAGCTAGTGGAGATCACGGTAGTAGCAGTGTCTGCTACAGTGATTTCCAGCTTCTTTTTAGGGTTTACACAGGTGTGGCCTATGCAAAGTTACATTGGGGCAAGCTGGACCTTCCTGGAAGCAGAGTCAGATTCCTGGAGCCAGGTTTCAGTAACCACAAGCAGGTTGAGGGAGTTGGAGAGGAAAAGGTAATTGACCGAGGTATTTTTGTTAGAGATTGAGCAGGCATTCTAGAGGGCACATGGGGAGCTTGAGGAAACAGGGGAATTGAATTGAGAGGGTTGAAGCTGCTGCTATAGGTGGGAGATTACTGGTTCTGGGGGTAAGAGTTAGATGGTTGAGGGCCAGGGTTTGGGGTGAGATCTACATAAATTAGGAGTAGCAGGAGGGTAATGAAGGTGAGGTGGGAGCAGGATTTATATGATGGCAAATGCCCTGGTGATTTGTAAGTAGTAACATTACATGGGCTCAGAATGAGCAGAAGAGAAGTGCAGTAATACTGAGAGGGCATAAGGGAGGGTGATATGTACAGGTTGTGGGGTGGATAGGAGGGTAAAGAAATGAGAATTTCGGGAAAAAGGGATTCATTGCAAAAAGGAAGGTAAGTGAGAGCATCCTGGAGGGTGAAGGAAGAGGAAAAGCAGGCTGAGGGTGAAGAGATGAAAGTACACTTGCAGACTGTCTGTAGTGGAGCACTAATGTTTATACTTGCCTTTATTGATGTGTCTTAGTTAAAATGCCATGCTAAGACCCCTTTCACTTGAGGACGACTACACCCACTCAACGGGAGATCTCTCCGTTGATCCCTGCTCTAGATGACAGGTCCATGTCTGCTCCACTGATGCAGAGCAAACACAGACACAACCCACTGTTCTCTATGTATGGGGCTGTCAGATGGAAAGGGACCGCCTGTCCATTTCCATCCGACTGTCATCTGATCCAATAGACAGACGGATCCCCGTCTATCTGTTTTTAACGGACAGGATCGAATGCTTGTAGGTGTCAAATGGAAACATGTCCGTTGACATCCGCCACTACATAGAAAGCAATGGATGGTCCGATTGGGTTCATCTAAAAAACTGACAGGTAGACCCAATCTGTCCATCAGTGTACGAGTGGCCTAAAACCGCCATGCCTACCCCTCGCCTGCCGTCACCAAGAGGTTTACTGAATTTATACTTGGATGGGGTGGGGGAGGTTTGAACAGTTAAAAAACAGAGCTAATGAAAAATAGATAAATAGGAGATATCACTGCAAGGGGAAAAAAGCTGATGGGCAGACGCAAAACTCTCCTAAACTCATCTAAACTATGTACAAAAAACGCTCTACATGATCGTACTTTTCTGCCAAATGAATTGGCATTTTTTAAGCCCAGTGTGCATGGAGCCTTTAACAACTAAGAAGACCATTGTGATAAAGATGAATAGTTATATTGCTTCTCATGCTTTGTTGACCCATACCCAAGCCGCCTGCAACCTTAAAATTGTAGTTTGAAAAAATATGTGAAATATGTAGTCTGCCATTTACCATCATTTTCTAAAAAATACTATTTGTCCATCTATCACTCAAACCTTATCCTGGTTACAATGCTTTCCGAGTCAATGGCCTGGAACACGTATGAGTTTTACATCCGTTATTATATGTTTCTTTTAGGTCACCAATTCAAAGTGTTCAAGTCAGTCAGCCAAGCAACTAACATTTTCTGAAGAACAGTGGGAGACCGTAATTTTGTGGAAATAATGAATGAGAAAAAAAACAAAACAGGCATATCTAGTAAAAGTTAGTCACATTGAGACCCCGTTCACACTGGGGCTACCCGACTTTCGGTGGCGACCTGTGAAGTCGTGGTGCGCAGCTCGCACTGCGACCTCAGAGCGGCCAGCACGGACTTCATATCATTGAAGTCAATGCAGGTTGCTCCAGGTCGCCCCAAAGAAGCTCCGGACCCTTTTTCTAAGTCGGAGCGACTTGTGTCGTTCCTATTAGAACGGGTCCACAGCTATTCTATGGCAGGCGACCTACGGCGACCTGTCAGGCGACCAGGTCGCCTGACAGGTCGCCCCAGTGTGAACGGGGTCTTAATCTAGACTTGTTCTGTATTGTTGACATTTCACTACTCACCAAGTAGCTTCCTCAGCTATAAAATTCCTGTTTGAATGTGACTACTTACTACTTGATATGTCATGAAATGGATAAAGTAGAATCTTCATAAAGACCAGATAGGTTTTCTAAGATATTGCCATAAAAATAAATATCAACCAAACTTATAACAAAAACGGTTCTTACTCGATCCAGAAGACTCAAACACATTTCTGTCCTTCTTGTTCATTCGAAATGACTGAAGGTCCTTTTCTCTGTAGGAACCAAAACCTTCAAATGTCCGTCTTTTATTCCCACTTAGGTCACCATCTCTTCTATCATTGGATGAATTAATCTCCCCAAACAGGTCAGAAGAGTCCACTCGGCCACTGCAGTCATTTCCAGAGTACCTTTTTAAACAGCTATCAACAGCTTCACTGCTCAAGTCATTTTTGTCTTTTGACTGAGTCCAGTGCTGACCATCTGAAAGTGACAAGGAGGAAAGTGTGTCCACCTCAAAAGTAGACTTTGGACCTCTCTGTCCAGTTTCACAATGCTGGTGCTTCTGTCGTTCTTTGTGTTTGCTTTTCTCGTTTACAGAGGAAAGATCCTTATTGGAAGGACTGAGCTTGTCATTTGTGGTATGACCTGAAAAGCTTGTGGATTTGGCAGAAAAAAACCCACCGAAATCACCATGTCCCCCAAGGATGCGATCATCCTTATGCTTGTGCTTATGTTTGTGTTTCCTTTTGTGGAGCCGGCTGCTTGAAAGTCCAACTGTTCCCGTTTTAGGAGCCATGTCACCTAAGCCCATACTTACTGGTGACTGGAGGTGTACTCCGTGTTTTGTCTTATGCTTGGCGACTGTAGACATCTTCATATGGGAAGATGTATGAAACTGGGGTGGTGGAACAGAGGGCCTCATGAACGGAGAAGTTGCTCCTAGCGTATGAGACAGATACAAAGGAGCTGGATACTGACCATAATAACCAAGGTTCATCATAGGCATTGATGTGTAAGGCATTCCATATGGTGCATAGTAACTTCCACTGGGAATAGGGTATCCAAACCCTTGCAAAAAAGGCACCTTTGTCATGGTGTCATTGGTTTTGGCAGGTCTACCGCGCTTTTTCTTTGATTTCATGTCAGAGGTTCGGCGAAGGTAGAGCAAGGGGTCGTACTGAATATATGGCACAGGGTAATAATGATCAAAATTAATCCTGAAGATACTGGGATAAGGATTTTCATGGTAAAAGGAGTAACTTCGGTGGGAAATTCTAAAGACTTGAAACTTGTTTATCAGGTCTTCAAGGTCTGCAAGAAACTGCAAATTGTCCCTGTTCTGCAAACCCTTCCGCTTTCTCTTGTGCTTTGGCTTTTTAACATTTTCATGGACAAGAAAGTTGTCAACAATGAGATGTTTCTGCCTGTGGCCATGCTTGCTCTTTGTGCTGGTATCAGATGGTGTAACCTCTGGGTTGTCCAGGGTACAAAAATCAAAAGAGTACCTTCTACGGGATTCTGAGCTCTTCTCGGCTTGGTCAGAAGTGCTATTGTTGTCTGTGCCAATGCCGCTGTCACTTGGGATGGTTTCCTCACTGTGTGACTCACTCACCGGGGACAGTGTGACTTCCTTTAAGGATCCTATCTCACAAAGGTGAGAAGGGGAGTGAGCCATTAACCTGGGTGGAGACAACTTCCAAGAGCTGCCATGGATTCCTTTCTGGGTTTTTGTTGGAAGAGCACTGATTGGCTGAAGATTTGGCATGGTTTTTAAATCCGAAAACATTGTATCAGTGCTGGCAGGGCTAAGGTTGCCATTAGAACCTACTAGCTGGGTTGTAAAATTGTGAATAGCTGCTGGTGAAGATGCCACAAATGACTGCAAGTTAGAAGGCACTGTTGGGATTTCTGGCTGGCTAGAAACAGGCCTGCTTGGTTTAATGGCTGTTCTTTGTTCATTCTGCTGGGGAATCTGCTCTGCTCTTGGCTTTCTCCCCCTTTTCTTCCCTATGTAGATTGTTCCCCTCTTACTGACGTTAATCTGCTTGCCTAACCTAGCGTCAAGAGTTGTGGTTACATTTGCTATTGCGTTGGATTGTGGCTGAGATTTAGATTTCAAGGCGATGCTGCTTGAGCAAGACAGAATTTGGTTAAGAATATTTTTTCTTTTGAGCGTTTTCATCTTGTTGATTGTTCTTATGGTTTTCTTATCTAACATTCCAAGCTTTCCAACCTTTTTGTGAAAATCTAACTCCCCAATGTTCTTTTCCGTTGCAGATGGCATTTGGACCAGCTCAGAGAGGGAATGCCTTCCCTTTCTTTTCTTGATGCCAGGGAACTCTCTATTAATGGGACTTACTGGACTTGTAGACGTTCCTTCATGGATCGTCTCAACAGTAAGCAAAGGCTGTTTCTTTGGTCTACCCCTTTTTTTCTTCACTGGTGTAATTACTGTAAGGCTATCTGTATTTGTATAAAGCGGACTAGAGGGAGTTATTGGGTAAGCAGAAGGTGGATCCACCACAATTTTTTCAGAATGTGAAACAGAATTTTCATGAGTAGCATTTATTTTAGGCTTTCCACATGCCCATCTTTTCTTGGCAGCAAATCTGGGGTGCTGCAAAACAGGCAATTTCGATCTGGAGCTCTCAGAAATGGCTTTTGAGACAGGAGGAGCAGCAGCAGCAGACTTCTGCAGACGGGTCATGCCATTTACAAACGTTTTCCCTACACTTCCAGTCATCTCTGGCAACTTTGATGGCAACTCATTACTCGTAACTTTACCCTGTTTAACCACTCGGTTATCCTTCTTGGCTTGTTGGGGCTGAGAAACTGTTTGATTGCTCACTTCATTAGCTAATGGCCTCCCGGAATGCTTGTCTTCATCTGGCAAGTTTTTATCCAAAGCTGGTTTCAAAGACTGTTTTTTCCTCCTCCTATTTGAGGTTGGATCCACTGGTGTAGAGTTTATAGGAAGTGTGATCCTCACATGGCTTGAATCGTTCTCACCACAGTTCGCAGGAGTTGTATCTTGCCGCTGTTGCACAGCTGCTGAACCTTCAGCATCCTTCTTACCGTCCACAGTTTCATGACTTTTATGGTCACCTACTTTTGGATTATTTTTCCCTCGTTCTTGTTCTACTGCCTGTGCTGTTTGACTCTGCTCCTTTTTGCCACCTTTCTTTTTTGCAGTACACAAAGGCTTCTCCTGTGAGTCCCCAGCTTTTTGGTCTTCTATTGTTGAAAGACCATTACTTGGCTCGGAAATGTTAGCTACTGATAAAATGCTGTTGCTGCTTGGTGATGGAACGGCACTGGAACCTGAATTATCCTTTGCATTTGAAATCTGGCTCCAAGGACTTCCTGTGTTTGTTTTCTTTGACTGAGACTTGAGAAATGGAGAAGCCATTTCTGGCCTTGGACTCTTGGTGGCATTAGGTGTTTCTTTGCCAGTTTCAGCATCCAGGAAACTGCTCTGTGCTGTGGCTCCAGAGTCTGAGCTCGGTAACCAGTCAAGATGATGCTGGTTACTTTTCTGCTGGTGCTTTGGTTTTAAGGTGTCACTGGTGATGTCTGGAGGAACTCCGGGGTCGTAATGCAGTCCAGAATGCTTCTGTACCTTTTCATGCACCTAAAATGAAAAAATAAATACAATTAATTATCTGAAACACCAAACTGACTCATACATTTCAAATACATAAATAATAGTAAAATTCTATCATCACAACATCTAGTGATAGATCATTATTGCTGTGCAAAACTTTGTTTTGGTTTCTTGTTTTTCTTAAAGGTGAATTGCCTAGACATAAAAATAAATTCTATATGTGGCCATAAAAGGCTCAATCCATCTTCTAAACATCTAGTGGCAATAACAGGATCTTTCAGTTAATTTCTGTAAAGCCAGTCATAGACAGGCTGAGATTTAAACAGTGTATGGTCAGGCTGATTGTACCCAAGTCGATCCATCGATCGACTTAGGTATGGCCAGCATGTTGGATTTTAGGATGCAATTATTGCCAGTAGCTATAGCTGCTAGCAATAATCACTGCATTCTCCCAGCAGGGATGGCTCCCTGTGTAACCTCCCCCCCACCCACTGATGGGAGAACTCAATAGCTCTGCGGAACGGATTCCCTCATCAACACGGACTTTGTTGATGGAGGAATCCATTGATTTTCTTTCCTGCAAACTGTGGTTGCAGAAAAGAAAATTTTATCATCTGTGGTTTAAGACCTGGATGATCCGTCACTCTTCTCCACATGAAAAGGAAAGGCTGGCATTAGCCACACCTGCGCAACTTCTGTTCTTCGAATCATAAAGAAATGGTGACGGGTACCCAGAAGTTGTCTATGGTTGGCTTAACATTGCAGTTTGTGCCAACGGCGAAAACAGTTAGTGAATAGATAGTCCTCTTTAATCAAGAGACTAGATTTGAATTTGAAATCTAAAAATTACATTTTGGGCATGAGATATAAATAGTGTTAGCAAGCTAGACCTTCTACAGTTGTGCTTGAGCCACCTTATATCAAACACAATTAACAAACAAACTTAAAAATAAGTGGATGATGCTCTATCCTTCTTTCCCAACCAAGCTGTAAATATCCACAGGTAGTTACAGGAGGCATCTTCCACTGCTTGGCCAACCCAATTCCAAGTATAATTTTGAACAAGTAGCAGACAGAAGATGGGAATGAGCACGCAGCACAAGAACAAAGACACGTTCCCCTGCCAGAGGCTGGCACAATATCTTGTCCACTTCTCCAAGCTCTCTGTACAATACCGGGTGGGCACAGACCCGAGGAGAGGTCTGGCCTTATGTTATAAAGGGCACTCTGCCCATTCCTGGTTTTCAGCCAGACACAAGCTACAGGCTAGGGATTGTAAACGCTTCACTGCCATCTAGCAGGGGATAGAGTCATTTTACCATCACAATGGTACTTTTTAGCTACAACGTTTTTGGGAGGGCATTCTGGATTAAAAAGTCAAGCTACAGCCAAAAGTTCTGGACCCAGTTATGGCACTTTTCCACTGCAATTACCGGCTCGGCCCTACTCGGCCCTGCTTGGCCCGGTTTGCTTTTCCACTGCAGGTACAGCATGGTACGGTGTTGGAACGGTTCGGTACGGTATGCTTTTCCACTAAAGTAGTACTAAAGTTAAGTGGGTGGGATAACAACGGGGTGGGTGGGATTCTCTGACCAATCAGTGGCTAGTAGTGACTGCATGCAGAGGATTGTGGGATATGGTACCGGGTATGGTACCTCTTGGAACCACAATCGAGTAGGTACTGTTTTTGAGAGCCGTACCGTTCGGTTCAATGAAGTGGAAAAGCACCGCTATACCGTACCGAACTGAACCGTTCCTACACCATACCATGCGGTACCAGCAGTGGAAAAGCACAAAAGCAAGGCGTACTGTTCGGTTCCATGCAGTGGAAAAGCGCCGCTGTACCGTACCGAACCGTTCCTACACCATACCATGCGGTACCAGCAGTGGAAAAGCACAAAAGCGAGCCGAACCGTTCGGTTCCATGCAGTGGAAAAGCGCCATTATACTCCTTTCCAGTCATGGATAACATGTGAGGGAAATCTCATCAATGACGTCACAGATCACAATAACAACCTAAAAGAAGATCTAACTATATCCAAAACTTGAGTGGGAGTTCAACTCTTGATTTGAGAGGCAAAGGAAATAGAAGTGAGTATTTTATATTTCCTGTGGTAGAGGGTGTAGGAATTGCGTGACTTCCCCTTTAATTCCTAGAAACATGAGTAAGCCAATAAAATAGTTATAGATTCAGAAACAGGACCAGTTCAAGTTAAGATCTTCAATCTAGCCAAGGCACACACATTTCATAAATTCGGTTTAAAGGTGTGAATATACAGAATACATTGCATGACTCAAGCAAAGTATCATTTGAAGGATAAGGTGAGGGCAAAGACGAGGAACGGAGAGAAGAATTTAGGTAGTTGGGAAATCTTGACTGGTTTTTACTGTTCAGTTTAGCCAGAAGAAGGTGCTACACTGTGCTGGTTACAGGAGATAATGAAGACAACCACCAGCTCGCCCCCCACTAATGAAGAAATGGAAGCCTTGAATTTGTGATGACCAGTACCACCAGCCTAATGAGGTCTACAGAAAAAAATATAAGCTAACAACTTTGGGTGGCAAATAGATATATTGCACCTTACGGTAAGTCGCGGTCCTGCAGTTGAAGATGTACGAGGATGTATTCTTTTAACCTGCATTTAATTGTGCCTTTCATTTCACCATCAACTTCCATAAAAAAACACAAAAAAAAACCCTCGTTATGAGATATAAAACCCTTGCAGGACGTGGGTTGCCTGCACACGTTACATGTCACTCGAGACATCCAGGTTCTTCCAGTTCTAACGCTATTTAGAGATTTATTGGCGCTCTTGAAAAAGTAATTATGGCTGTCTAATTAAGGAGGACGAGTATTAATCACACTGATTTAACCTATTATATGCTGCGACCATTAATCTCCAAAGGAGCCTCTTACACAGATTTTTAATACCTTCTCATATTTTGCGCTCATAAAACGTACAAGGCATTTGAGGATCAGTTAATTTGCTCCAGTTATGAAGCCCGGAAGCACATCGGGGTTAAAGATTTATGAAAGCAGCAGAGAGTCGACTTTAAAAAGAGGAACTGCAGCCTTTTAATTTGTTTCCTATCTTCCACCTACTATACGTGTGAAGGGGACTAGCTTAAAGCGGAGTTCCGGCCACAAAATCAACATAATCAATTTTGTGGCCAGCCGCTTGCTTTTCTTCACCTGAAAAGGAATTGGATAGTTAGGATTTTTTTTTTTTTTTTACTTACCTTGTTATTGTAGAAAAATATACTCACCTTTCTTCCACTTCCTCCCTCAGCGGCCGCGGCCCGCGCCGTCACTTCCAGTTTGCAATGATTCCTGGGAGCTGAACGTCATCGCTCCCAGGAATCAATGCGAAGGCACCAGCCCCGCTCGTCACTTACGGTGCAACGCCGCATTCCCTGCTAAAGAGCTTCTGGGCATGCCCAGAAGCTGTGGAGGAAGGCGGCGCCACACCGGAAGTGACGAGAGGGGCCGGTTCAGGCGCATTCTGGGAGAAGAAGACACGGAAGAGGACGCAGAAGAGGATCACTCCGGCTTCAGCTGCCCACATCAGAGATGGCAACGCTGGAGAAGAAATTTTATAAGTGAGTATTTCTTCTAAAAGGTAAGTGCGAACCGGGACAGATCAGAGGCTAGCCATTGTGGAATGTACTAGCCCTGGCTGTCCCGGGGGTATGTTCATTGAAATTTTTTTTTGTGGCCGGAACTCCGCTTTAAAGTGGTTCTAAATGTAAAAGGTTTTTTACCTTCATGCATTCTCTGCATTAAGGTAAAAAACCTTTCAATAGCGGCTTCCCCTCCCAGCCCTCTCTAAATATTCACCTAAACCCGACCTCAGGCCAGCGCTGTGCACCTCTGCAGCAGCTTTTCTCCCAGCTCTCACAGGCTTGGCTGAGAGCAGAGGCAGCCATTGGCTTCTGCTGCTGTCAATTAAACCTGTGAGCAGAGAGGGGGCGGAGATGAGCCAGGCTGTGTGTCTGAATAGATGCAAACAGCCTGGCTTGGGATCAAGCGTGCACAAGCTTCTTATGGGGGCATTAAGTGTGGGAGGAGGGGAGAGAATGAGGAACATTGGCAGGTGACCCAAGAAGAGCTACTCTACGCAAAACAATTTGACAGAGCAGGTAAGTATGACAGGTTTGTTGTTTTTACCCAACTTTAGTTCCGCCCCATAACAGTTTTACTGCTACAGGGCGGCACCTGTGCACCGGATCGCACACATACATATGTGATCCAGCTCTTCCGGGCAGGGCACCCAATGTCCGCTGGCACCCACTGATTGTTCAGTACACAGACAGAACAGCAATCTGCGTATCTAAACAAGGCAGATCACTGTTCTGTCGGTAGGGAAGGCATTGATCCTGTGTTCCTGCAAAGCAGGGACACCGATCTATGCCTTCCTTTAGTAAAAGCACCTCCCAAACAGTACACAAGCACTGGCTAGGAACACACTTAACCCTTTGATTGCCCGTTAACCCCCTACCAGCCTGTGTTTTAGCTGATCATTGTAATATGTCACTGCTCCCCAAAAAGTGCCTAAAGTGCCAGTTAGTATCCAAACTGTCGGCCGCAATATCGTAGTCCCGCTATAAGTCACTGATTGCCACCATTATTAGTAAAAAAAAAAAACTTAATAAAAACATCCCATAGTTTGTATACACTAACTTTTGAGCAAACCAATCAATATATGCTTATTAGGATTTTGTATACCCAAAATATGTAGCAGAATACATATTGGGTTAAATTGATGAAATTAGATTTCTTTAATTTTTTTATTAAATGTTTTACAACAGTAAGTAAAAAAAAAAAAATAGGGGTCTCCGACAATGGGACCGCTCCAGTCTACCAGGGTAGGACGCACTATCCTAGGACCCTTACAGAGTGGGGATAGAGGGGGAGATCTCAGGGGTCTCCACTGCATCCTCTGCCCAGGAACCCCACCAGACTCCAGGTCCAGAAAGGGGGGAAAGGGAGTGGGGGAAGCCCAACTCACTGGGGGGTTTTTAAGGATGGGGGGACAGAACTGGCAGGCAGGTCCAACTGTGCCTGGAGGTTACCCGCGTTCACCCAAAAAAAAAAAAAAAAAAACACCAAAAGGGTTCAGGGGGGACTGTACTTACCCTTCCATGGTGGGAGTAAGGCTTCAGCCAGAATCCTCACCACCGAAGTAGGGGAGCTGTCGGCCAAGGGACTGCTGCGACTCAAGACTCAAGCCCGATTGAATGTGACCCTGCGAGATGTTTAACTCGCGGGCCAGCCTCTGTCGTGGCCGACCTAGCACGTAGCTGCGGTCTGCATATGCTCGCTGGCTTGGCTGGGGGACCACTGGATCTACATTATCCAGCTCGTCGCCCAGTCCGGCAGTTGATTGTAGATCTCCCGAGAAAAAAAATAAAAAAGATGCAAGGACGGAGAATAAAATTGTTAGGACCAGAGATCCCAGCCAGGAGCCTAAGTCCTTACTTCCGACTAGAAAGATTAAAACTGATTACCTAGAGCAGAGATGGGGGTTATATACTAAGCTGAAGACGGCCCATGGGCATAGCCAGGTGTTTTTTGTTCTGCCTATTCCTACTCCTGGAGGACGGAAGTAGTTATGATTTATGCAGTGCTGTGTCCATCAATGAACGAAAGAAAATTTTTTTTTTTTTTTTTTGTTTCTCAAAATGGTCGGTCTTTTGTTGTTTCTAGCGCAAAAAAAACAAAAAAAAAAAAACAAAAAAAAAAAAAAACCACAGTGGTGATCAGATACCACCAAAATAAAGCACTATTTGTGGGGAAAAAAGGACATACATTTTATTTGGGTACAGCGACGCACGACAGTGCAGTTGTCAGGTAAAGTAACGCAGTGCCATATTGCAAAAAACTGGCCTGGTCATGAAGTAGGATTAAATGGTTAAAAAAAAAAAAATGTCAAGCTTTACGATCGCCTTAAAGTTAATCTGACGTAGCCTCATTTTTTTTCCCAAGGTAGTCTGCAAAGTTAAAGTCATAGGTGTGCACACAGGGTGTGCCTGGGCACACCCTAATCACCCTGTGTGGCACAGTTTTCCCCTGTTTAGGCCCCTGATATTTTACAAAAGCCCCCTAAAAGGGGTTCCTAAAATATTTGTCAAAAATAATAATAATAAAAAAAAAAAAAAAAATGTATAAGGCTCCGTTCACATGTCAGCGTATGGATCGCGGCGCGATTCCGCCCGCGATCCGGAGATTATTGCAAATCGCGGGACGCCTCTGTGTTGCCCGTGATTTGCAATAGCCCCCCAAACGCTGAGCGATGTTGCCGCGATTTCCGGAAATCGCGGCAACATCGCTCAGCGTTTGGGGGGCTATTGCAAATCACGGGCAACGCACAGGCGTCCCGCGATTTGCAATAATCTCCGGATCGCGGGCGGAATCGCGCCGCGATCCATACGCTGACATGTGAACGGAGCCTAAAATTATAAAAAACTACTGACACCGTCCACTGCTCTACAGACACTATCAATACATACACACATGCACGCACACATATGTGTTTGAGCTTTGGGGTGCATGCCCCAACACAAGAGGCTATGCACACCTATGGTTAAAGTGTATATAAAAAAATTCGTCACCAGATGGGAAAATCCAAAATTTTAAGTTATCACCAGAACAGGAATGAGGGAAAATTGTCCAATGGGGACACTTGTTTGGAGGACACTTTAGGAGGGGATATTCTCCAATGTTGGGTTTACACACAGAGTATTTTTGTTCAACCTCCAGGCTAGGCGTAAATAATTAAATGAATACAGTATATATATACACACTGTTATATCGCGGTTCAGTCTTCAAATTTTTTTTTCTGTAAGACCTATTAATAATATATTAAATTAATCAATTAATTCTTAAATATTTTTGTGTTTTCCATTACTCTTGCTCTCTCAATATCTTTTACGTGGTTATATGTGTTTCTGTTTTAAAAGTGTGTTTTAAAGACCTTAAAATGCTTTTAAAAGTACTGTAAAAGTTATAAAAACATGCCTAGGGTGTATTTAAATTGGGTATTTCTATTTTGCGGATTTTCTCTTATTGCGGGTGGGTCTGGAACGTAACCCCCGCGATAGAGGGGGCTTTATATTGAAATAAAAGTTTTTTTTTTATTTTTTGCTGAAAGATCCATGAACACAAGGCCTTCCAAAAAGGTCAAGGCATGCCCACATAATCTAAGGAAAAGATGCATTTGCAAATACCCGTAAGTGTTTTTGTAAAGATTTCATGGGGCAAAAAAAAAAAAAAAAAAAGCTAATAGAGAAAAAAAAATTACAAAAAAAACAAACAGTCTCAAACTAAAGCTGCACCTCCCCTCTTTAAATCATTTGCAGATCCATCTGTGTAATGGCTCAGCAAGAGTAATTCCCTATTAAGAGGCTTTATCTAGAGAGATAAGCAGCTGCTTCTCATGTCACTAATTGCTGTCTGCTGTGATTTTAAAACATCTGCACCATTGAGGCCCTTCATTTTCATATTCCAATCATGGTAAAAGTTGAAAAATGGTGCATCATTGATGGCTTCTGGGTGTTAATTACTGCACGCGTCTTTGCATAGAGGCAATTTAAAAAGACGGGCAGAAACGCATTCAGCAAGTTGGTTAAAAAAAACAAAATAGAAATAATGATGCTGGTGGTAGCTATAGAGAAGCATTTGTCACCGCGCCGGTGATGTCAATGCACCTTGTCCTTGATGAGTAAGACTTGTCTCTGGAACAATTAGGCTTATTGAAGGAGGCAAACCGTAAAGTGCAGGAACCTAACGCAACCACGGTGCATCGTCTTATGACCCATTGAATTCTGATTGGTTGCCATTTCCTGTACATTGCCATCATTGTGCGTTTGATCTAATTCTGTAGACAAGCCTTTTTCAACCAGGGTGCCCAGGCACCCTGGGCGCCTTGAGGTTTCTTCAGGGGTGCCTTGGCAAAAGGTCTAAAAATTGCCCCACAATTGTATACATGCCGTGGGTGGATAAAACCTGCCTTTTAGTTACACAAAGCCACAGGTTTCCATTGTACACAAGTGGCGGCCTGTCCATTGGGGGCGCAGGGGCACCGCCCCCCCCCCATCCATGCATCCGGCCCCCTATTCTACATGCAGGGCGCTGGACGCATGGATTCCAATGGCGTTTATTTTCTTTTGACGCACGTGATTAGAGCCAGAGGCTCTAAGAGGCTTCAAAAAAGGGTGGGCTCTGCGCCCTGAGCCCACCCAGTTGTGTGACAATAGCGAATGAATATTCGCTATTGACACACGGATTATCCTCCTGGCCAATCAGGAAACGGGTCCAGAGACCCGTTTCCAGATTGGCCGAAAGGAGAAGCCATGCCATTGACCAAGGTGGAGGCGGAGGGAGGAGACACAGGAGACCGTGGGGGAAGAAGCCGCTGCTGCCTGCCCTCCCTCCACATGTTTAGGCAGGGCGAGTGAGCCGGCGACCGGGGGGGGCGTGGGTTGGGAGGGTGTATGGTGTGGTCCGTCTGCCGCCCCCAACCACCCCCCCCCCCCATGAAGCACCAGTCGCCACTGTTGTACACCATTAAAACCTTCTAGCTGTCAACCTCCTAACGACCAATGACCTCATCAGTTGATAAGGAGGATGCCAGTTGCCTGCATACCATCCTTGTTTGACCCTCCCTTGCCTCTCTCCATCAGCTTTGGGGTCTCATTAGCTAAGTGAGGGAGAAAAGAAACATTGGACTACTAGTCCATACTAGTTTGCAAAAGTGTATTTGCTTTGGAAGAATAAGTCACCTCTAATGCTGGGTGTCCTACTTGTATTGATGTTGCCGTATTATGTAAAACTAGAAGATTCGTTTTCAGATTTTAGAATGGGGCGCCTCAAGACTGTCCATAATTTTGGAGGGCACCTTGAGATTGTCCATAATTTTAAAGGGTGCATTGACTGAAAAAAGGTTGAGAAATACTGCCATTGACACAGAAAATGCACAAAGTACAGATACAGTCATCCTGGTCCAACAAACTGTTGTGGAATATTAAGAATTTTTTACTTTGAACAGCATAATGAACATTTTCCACTTGCAGCCACTGAATGCCAGCAAGGAAGGAGAGGAGGAGAAGCCAGTTTTCAGCAGTTGCAGGAGAAAAATGGGGGGGGGGGGTGAATTCTGTATATGCCGCCCCGCCTGTCCTACTGCAAAACAGAATGTGACAGGGAGGCTGAAAAAATGGGGAAGGGTCACCATTGTGACCCCTGACGCTATACTAGTGGATGGGCGCGTGTGGTAAAAACATCTCAACTATGATGTTCTACCAACCCCCAAACTGCGCCTAAATGAGCCCTTTCTGTCCTGAGCCCCCTATAAGGCTGCTTTCACACTGATGTGGTGCAGTTTACCTACACTGAAGGGGCTGCGCTTTGCCATAGACTTCTATTGTTTCGTGCGGGTGTGCTACACTTTCAGAAAGTGCACCAAAACCTGCAGAATATAATAGAAGTGCACTTCCATGGTTTGAAGTGGAGGGCCACATCAGAGGGCCACAGGATGAAGACCCCTGGTTTAAGAAGTTTAGCAATAGCAATCTAGACAGGGCTGACACCATTCAACCTACAACAGAAGCAGACCAATGGGTATTTTTCTATACTTGCAGGGTCTTTATTGCAGAAGTATTGCTTTTTTTTTTTTTTGCCCCGGCAATTCTCTAGAACAGCCCTTCTCAACCTTTCTGACATGGAAGAACTCTTGGAATTACTTTCCGGTCTCAAGGAACCCCTGCTGATAATTACTATATCTAAAGTTGATTATTAGCACAGTGCTCAGTAGGAAGAATGCTCCTTATATTTGAGGTCAGGAGGAAGAATCCCTTCTTACAAATATCTAAAAAATAAATCCACTGGTGTCAGTGTTTGCTTATCGGAGAGGCAGAAACTGCTCAGTGCCTAAAGCAGAAGTAAACACATTGATTTAACAGTTTCAAAAAAACAGTTACATTCCCGGCATGTGCCAAGAATATTACTGTCACATTAGTTGTGCTCTCAATGAAACGGTCAAACTATCCAATGGCTGATGCCATAACTGATCACACGTGCAGCATCATGGCAGTGGAGGATTAAAAAGAGGCCAAGATGGCCACTTTCTTGGCTGAAAACGATAGGAGGGTTTACTTCCACTTTAAGAAACCTCATTGGATGGTAAAGGCTGATGTATATATTGTGGCCTGGAGTCAAAAGTTGGCCTTTGATGATTTCGGAGTTACTGACCATGGACAAGGATGCAGCAAGTGAATAGTGAACTCCTAATTGGCATATTTGTTCTAGGTTGGCACAGATGCCACTGGACCAGGATAACAGTGAACTAGCACTTTTAGATTATTCAACTATTATACATCAAGTAGAAGGGCAGAAGAAATACCTATAGTTCTTTCGATAGTGTAAGCTCTCTCGAGCAGGGTCCTCCCAACTCTCCAATGGTGGTCACTAAACTCGTATAAGAGCAAAGACTGCCCTGGGTTCACTCAAGAGATTTGTGAAACCCTAAAGGAGAATGGCTGATATATATATATATAATTGCTTGGAGTCTGGAGTGGGGCTTTGATAGTTTAGGAGTCATTGATCAAGAGTCAAGGATGCAATAAGTGAATTGAACAATCCTAATTGGCATAATTGTTCCAGGTTGGCACAGAAGCCATTGGGTCAGGTTAACCGTCAACTAGCACTTTCAGATTGTACAACTATTATACACCAACAGAAGGGCAGAAGCAGCACCTATAGTTCTTTCACTAGTGTAAGCTCTCACAAGCAGGGTCCTCCTAATTCTCCAATGGTGGTCACCAAATTCAGATAGGAGCAAAGACTGCCCCCCGGTTCACTCCAGGGATCCACAGAACCCTGAATGAGAATGACTGATCCGGAGTGGGGCTTTGGTAGTTTATAAGTTATTGACTAATAATAAGTCAAGGATGTAGTAAGTGAATGCCACGCTCCTAACTTGTATATTTGTTCTAGGTTGGAACAGAAGCCATTGGATCGGGATAACAGTGAACTAGCACTTTTAGATTATTCAACTATAATACATCAAGTAGAAGGGCAGAAGAAATACCTATAGTTCTTTTAATAGTGTAAGCTCTCAGGAGCAGGGTCCTCCCAACTCTCCAATGGTGGTCAATAAACCCGTATAAGAGCAAAGACTGCCCCGGGTTCACTCAAGAGATTTGTGAAACCCTAAATGAGAATGGTGGATATATATATATATATATATATATATATATATATATATATATATATATAGCGCATTGCCTGGAGTCGGGCTTCGATAGTTCATAAGTTATTGACCAATAATAAGTCAAGGATGTAGTCAAGGATGTAGTAAGTGAATGCAACGCTCCTAACTTGTATACTTTTTCTAGGTTGGCACAGAAACCATCGGATCAGGATAGTAGTCAACTAGTTCAGATTATGCAACTACCATACATCCAGTAGAAAGGCCATACACACACACCCCTATAGTTCTTTCAATAGTGTAAGCTCTCTTGAACTGTTCCTCCCAACTCTCCAATAGTGGTCACCAAATTCAGATTAAGCGCACCGACTGCCCCAGGTGCACTCAAGGGATCCACAGAACCCTGGATGAAAATGGCTGATCTGGAGTGGGGCTTTATTAGTTAACCAGTTAAGGATGCAGTAAGTCTAAAGGTCCAATGGTGCAAAGACTGCCCAGGTACATACATACAAACATATATATATATATATATATATATATATATATATATATATATATATATATATATATATATCACGTGTATATGTGAGAGACTTACCAGAGGTGTTTCCACTTGCCTGGAGCTCTATAATTCAGCCAAACATTTACATATTTCATTTCAGGAGCCAGTGGAGCTCAGCATAGGAGTGAATGGAGGAAGAGAGATAACTGAGCCTAAATAAGGATTTCATGACACCAGACGAGGGATCCTTAACTCCTAGTAATCATCTATCTTGGCCGCGCACATGGCTGAAGCCACGCAGATTCGCAGCTGAGAATGTCTGTTTGTTTTGTGGTTTGTAAGTGTTGATATCGCATCAAAGCTGCTGGCCCCTTATCTCCACTGCTCACAGTTCATAACAGTTAATAGATAAACCAATCTGGTTGTATTTGTCGACATCCCGATGACAGGGCTACAAGGTGAAATCAATGTGAAAATATTTAGCGGCCTTCTCAATGGTTAAAGGGAGAAGTGAGCGTGTTTATAGCACATGCACATTTTAGACCACTATCATTGCTTTACCCTAATTAACAAAAGTGGCTTCCATTTAATTTGCAGGCCACTGCGTTATTCTTAACTAAACTAAACTAACTAAAAATTATATTGCAGTCTATCGATGTGGTGACTGCATTAGCTTTCTTTTTTTAGACTCCTTTTCCATTACTTTTCCATATTGCTTGAATCTTGTCACCTAAATTAACAGAATATAACATTCCACCAGGGTCAAGGTAAACATAGCTGCTCTTGCCAGTTTAAGCGTTCATGCACTACGCTTCGTGCAGATCCATAATACATCTATTTTTTTTAATTGATCTGACGATCTGGAGCTGCCTGCATCCTAGAAACCAAGGACGCTAGGTTGTAGGCTGCCCGTGTCCTAGCAACAGAGGATGCTAGGCAGCAGGAGCCATCTGAGACCTAGGAACTGAGGTTACTAAGTGGCCGTAGTTGCATGCAGCCTAGCAAGTGAGCATAACAGCAAGCTAGGTGGAAGGCTGCCTGCCCCCTATTAACAGAGGACACTAGGCAGCAGTTGCCATCTGTAATTTAGGAGCCAAGGTCACTAGGCCGCAATTGTCATGTGCATCCTAGCAACCGAGCACGGTAGGTGCAGTGTCTGCCTACATCCTAGCAACTGAGGACGGTAGGTGCAGTGTCCGCCTACATCCTAGCAACTGAGGACGGTAGGTGCAGTGTCTGCCTACATCCTAGCAACCGAGGACGGTAGGTGCAGTGTCTGCCTACATCCTAGCAACCGAGGACGGTAGGTGCAGTGTCTGCCTACATCCTAGCAACCGAGCACGGTAGGTGCAGTGTCTGCCTACATCCTAGCAACCGAGGACGGTAGGTGCAGTGTCGGCCTACATCCTAGCAACTGAGGACGGTAGGTGCAGTGTCTGCCTACATCCTAGTAACCGAGCACGGTAGGTGCAGTGTCTGCCTACATCCTAGCAACCGAGCACGGTAGGTGCAGTGTCTGCCTACATCCTAGCAACTGAGGACGGTAGGTGCAGTGTTTGCCTACATCCTAGCAACCAAGCACGGTAGGTGCAGTGTCTGCCTACATCCTAGCAACAGAGCACGGTAGGTGCAGTGTCTGCCTATATCCTAGCAACCGAGCACGGTAGGTGCAGTGTCTGCCTACATCCTAGCAACTGAGGACGGTAGGTGCAGTGTCTGCCTACATCCTAGCAACCGAGGACGGTAGGTGCAGTGTCCGCCTACATCCTAGCAACTGAGAAGGGTAGGTACAGTGTCCGCCTACATCCTAGCAACTGAGGACGGTAAGTGCAGTGTCCGCCTACATCCTAGCAACCGAGGACGGTAGATGCAGTGTCCGCCTACATCCTAGCATTTTAATAATGTAACACTAATGTTACATACAACATTGCAAACGGACAAGAGTTTATGTAGAATCATGCTGCCAGCAAGACCCCATGTAAAATGACATGCCTGTGTGCATGAACCCTTTAAGAGAAGCTGTCTGGAAGCAGTGGTCAATCTACAGAGGTCTGGCACAACCCTGGCCTGGGCTCTCAAACCAGTAGTGAGCTGACTCTCCACGGGGCATGTTGGCCCTCTGCGAAGCGACCAAAGCTTCTGCACAGAGAGCAAAGGTCCTTCTTTGCAGCATGCTGGCAGGTAACAGGCTTTTCTACTCAGACTGTGGTGGTTTTCTTTAAAAAAACAAAAAAGAAACTAAGAATTTGCACAGCTTTTTTGTTTTGATGCACATGGAATGTATTTAGCTGATTTAAACTGAAAGTGCAACTGAGCTTTAAAAATAGATTTTCTAATGAATACCAAACTTTAAATATATAAATAGACACATGTGAAAATCCCTTTTGTGTCATTCAGTAAGGTCACATTTGCTGTTCAAAGCCCAGCAGCTTCTGAGGCACCTCCTTATCTATGAGATAACACACTGCAATCTAAAAAGATCATTTCCTGGCACATCTAAAACTGCTCTGCACTGGCTAGAAATGCCCTTTACCGGTGCGGTTTGGAAAATCCCCTCTTACACAATTTACTGTACATGAATAATAGCTTTGTTAAGCCAGCTTTGCCAGGACACGTTTACAGTATTTATCTGTCTTTACAACATTAGCGCTTTGTTTTGACAACTCAACGAAACTTTTAATTAGATTATGGGGGAGTCGGGTCTGTTCTTTAGAAGACTGATATGGGAATGACAGAGCCCAGCGCACACCTAAAAAAGGGGGAAAAAGTTTTACTGCCAAGTGACTTCCATTTCTAGCTACAATGTTTCCTATCAATGAATGATCTGGAAGGTGGTAGGACTTTTTAGGCCCCTTTCATACGGACCGTTCATTTCATCAGTTCAGTCACTTTTTTTGTCATCAGTTTATCACCCGTTTGGTCACCCTTGGTCATCCTTTGTCACCCTTGGTCAGAGGCGGCTCTAGACTTTTTAAGGCCTTAGGCGAAATTCAAATATGAGGCCCCCCACGCACGATAAAAAAAAAAAATAAGCAGGCGATATTAAAATTGACTGTATAAATTGCATATTTTAAGGCAAACATCAATACATCTCAGAACCTCGGTATTCACACCTCTTAGAATCTTATTTTTGTAATTAAATTATTCTACAAAATATCTATACACAAACATTGGGTATAGATAAAAAGATTGTGAATGACTACTCAGTTATTCTTGTTGGTGTCTCCTAAAAGTGAAAAAAAGTTGTCGACAGTGTAGTAAAAAAAACACTATAGGGTCAGGAACACAAATGTGTATTCCATCCAATGCAGAGTGACCAGTGCCCCCAACAATGCAGAGTGACCAGTGCCCCCAACAATGCAGAGTGACCAGCGCCCCCATTCAATGCAGAGTGACCAGCGCCCCCATCCAATGCAGAGTGACCAGTGTGCCCCCAACAATGCAGAGTGACCAGCGCCCCCATCCATGCAGAGTGACCAGCGCCCCCATCCAATGCAGAGTGACCAGCGCCCCCATCCAATGCAGAGTGACCAGCGCCCCCATCCAATGCAGAGTGACCAGCGCCCCCATCCAATGCAGAGTGACCAGCGCCCCCATCCAATGCAGAGTGACCAGCGCCCCCATCCAATGCAGAGTGACCAGCGCCCCCATCCAATGCAGAGTGACCAGCGCCCCCATCCAATGCAGAGTGAACAGCGCCCCCATCCAATGCAGAGTGAACAGCGCCCCCATCCAATGCAGAGTGAACAGCGCCCCATCCAATGCAGAGTGAACCAGCGCCCCCATCCAATGCAGAGTGACCAGCACCCCCAACAATGCAGAGTGACCAGTGCCCCCAACAATGCAGAGTGACCAGTGCCTCCATCCAATGCATAGTGACCAGCACCCCCAACAATGCAGAGTGACCAGTGCCCCCAACAATGCAGAATGAACAGCGCCCCATCCAATGCAGAGTGAACCAGCGCCCCCAACAATGCAGAGTGACCAGTGCCCCCAACAATGCAGAGTGACCAGTGCCCCCAACAATGCAGAGTGACCAGTGCCCCCATTAATGCATAGTGACCAGCACCCCCAACAATGCATAGTGACCAGCACCCCCAACAATGCATAGTGACCAGCACCCCCAACAATGTAGAGTGACCAGCACCCCCAACAATGCAGAGTGACCAGTGCCCCCAACAATTCAGAGTGACCAGTGCCTCCATCCAATGCAGAGCGACCAGTGCCTCCATCAAAATACAAATATTAGAGCTGCTGCTACAAGCCACTACTGCCTGGGCTGGCCATATAAAGAATTGTGGATGGATGGTGGTGGGGTAGTATTCCATTTAGGTCACTCACTCGCTCCGCCTGTCCTCAGGGCTGCTGATAGAAATCGTGGGGCCCTGTACAGCCTACCTGACAAGGCCCCCCTACAGAAAATATCAAAGAGATATTTTGCTAAATATACACTAAAACCAGTATTAGCTGACACAAAACACAACCTAACTTACTAAATTTCTACTAAATCTAAAATATACAAAACTGTATTGAGGTAATAAATAAAGCTCTATGTGTGAACGAGGTCTGGGGCCTCATTCACATGGGCTATGTGGCCTGTACAGTATTAATAAGTGGATTGTTTATGTGGCTGGAGCCACCTGGAGTTGTGTGCAGGCAAACTATGTTACACTATGTGGCTGTATGAACACATCTGCAGGTCCTAATTTGAAAAGTGTATGGGTTCAGGTGTACAGCCCCCAACACAAAAAGTGGGCATTTGGGGCCACTCACCAACACCTGCCAAATTAAAACCTGCAGCTGTGTTCATATAGCTGCTGCGTCTCCATAAAGTAGCAGGTAGCTCAAGCCGCATAAGCAAATCACTCATTCACATGGACACAGAACCTGTTTAAATGAGCCCTTTTTATTTATTTTTTTTTTTTACAATTTTATTATTTTTTTACTAAAAAAACAATTTTTAAACAATCCTGTTGAGCAGATGAATGATCAGGAAGTGCTCTGTGCAGAGGCTCTTTGTTCATTCACAAACTGAAGAATATTAAACAGTTTACTATTCTTCAGTTATGAATGAGCATGGTGAGTGAAAGGTAGCTATCACTCACTCATTGTGGAAAAAGGAAAGGAAGGGGTTGGTAAATATGACATATTTACCAATCCCCACCCCTATCCTGAAACGATGCCCCTGTGTGTGGGGAGAGAAGAAGCTACTGCTGGGGGGTGTACAGGGAGATCAGAATGCTGGGGGAGGGGGGGGGGGGGGGGGGGGGAGTTGTATCCTGGACAGGGAAAATGATCATAGCGGATCCATAGGGGGATTGGTTTTGGGGATAATCCAGATTAATGATTAATAAATATCCATAGAATTATTTGCAAATTAAAAAAATAATAATAATAAATATTTTATATATATAGTAAAATGATTAAGGGTTATTATAGGTAAGGGAATGGGACTGACCTGTAGTTAAAGAGGAAGTAAACCCTCCTCTGACACTTTTACCTATAGGTAAGCCTATGATAAGGCTTACCTATAGGTACTGTAAATATCTCCTAAACATGTACCGTTTAGGAGATATTTACTTTACATGCAGCCAGTGACATCACTGGCGCATGTGCTTTGAAGGAACGGCCGCTGGTGCCTTTCCTTCAGAGCCCCGTGCCGTGACCGTCGGCTCCGGCACGCGTGCACGGGAGTGATGTCACTGCGGCTCCGGCCAATCAGATGGCCGGATGCCGCGATCCCGGAAGACGGGCGACTGGACATGACGCCCGTCATACAGGTGAGTGAGCAGCACGGCGGGGGCTCGTTCTTAGGTAAGTATTTCATAATGAGCTAGTATGCGATGCATACTAGCTCATTATGTGTTTCTCTTTCAGGTAGCAGCAAAAAAAAAAAAAAACTTCGAGGGTTTACAACCTCTTTAAGGATGCAATTGAACTAGTGCTGAGACTAAGCCCCGGTTCACATTTGTGCGAGTGCGGGGTTCGCATGTAATGTCAGAGCGCACTGCTCCGATATTACATGCGATCGGCTGTGCGGTGCGAGTTTAGCCATACAGTTTGTATGGCTAAATTCGCACCGCAGCCGCACCAAACACGCACAGGACCCTTTTTAGAAGCCGCATCAGGATCGGATCGCACAGCGGTTCACACTTGTGCGATCCGATCCTGTGCGAACTGCACGATCGCACTGCGATATGCGATCAAACTGGGGGTGTCGTTAAGATTACATTGACACCCCCAGCGTATCGCATATGGCAGTGTGAACTGCCGGGGGTGCGTGTGCGATGCGGGAACAGGCTGCGGATTTGCAGCCTTCCCGCATCGCATAAATGTGACCCGGACCTCAATTAGGAATCCTGTAATGATAGATCCAAGCTATAGGTATTAGGAAATGGGGCATTAATAATCAGAATGACTAGTAAAGGGGTAAATAGAAGTGATTTAGCGGTGATACATAGATTTGTAGAAGGGAACTGAGTCTGTTATGGGTGATGATAGTGTTGAAGGGGGAGAAGAAATTACATTGCATAGGGGAATGAGTGATTTGTGGCAATGAGTTGTGGGAGAAGCAGACTAGGAGAGAGGAGTGGGGAGCCCCAGCCACACAAACACTGAGCCAGGCTGGATAAGATAAGAGACATCTATGGCTATAATAAAGGTGTCAGGGAGGCAGAGCTGGGAGGGGGAGCAGAAAAGGACATACAAGCTGGGCAGTTGCAGGAACAGGATGGACTGTGAGACAGGACCGATCACATGGGAGAGGGAGTGAATGCACAATCAACTTAACTAAGTTAACTGAGAAGGGAGAAAGGTACGAGCATAATTGGAGGGATGGGGGGAGGGGTGATATATGACAGGGACAGTAAGCATCCTAAAGCAGGGCAAGAATCTGGGGGGGACGGGCTGGTCTGAGAAACAGGTAGATAGAAGGTAATGCAGGAAGCAGAGCTAAGATCATCAGAGCACTGAGGCACGCAGGGAGAGAATGAAGGAATGCTGTGAATTGGCTGCAGAGGGAGAGAGTCCCTTGTCAGCTGCCAGGCCCGGTACACGAGGACCAGTGCTACCCCCTTATCAGCAGCCCTGTCTGTCCTTACCTTTTTCTCTCTTCTGCTCTTCTCTTCTCCTGGTACCACCGGCGGGAGAATGCAGGGGAGGAGTTATGTTGAGTCGTGATGTCTTCGCTCTCCATTGGCTGATTGCAGGACCAGGAGGAGGAGACTCACAGCAGAGCACAGCACAGCACGCACGGGTGAAACCGTGATGTGAGTGCGGGGCCAAGGTTTTTCAATCCTGTACTAGCGCCGGCGCCGTGGCAATGTGGATGCGGCCACCGGCGGCCAAGATTACATTTCTACTTATATTATTTACTGGGCAGAAAGGCGGCCGCGAGGCCCCTTGAAGCGCGAGGCCTCAGGCGGCCGCCTAAACTGCCTAATTAGAGAGCCGCCTCTGCCCTTGGTCATCCTTTGTCACCCTTGGTCATCCTTTGTCACCCTTGGTCATCCTTTGTCACCCTTGGTCATCCTTTGTCACCCTTGGTCACCCTTGGTCATCCTTGGCCACCCGTTTGGTCACCCTTTGCCACCCGTTTGGTCACCCTTTGCCACCCGTTTGGTCACCCTTTGCCACCCGTTTGGTCACCCTTTGCCACCCGTTTGGTCACCCTTTGCCACCCGTTTGGTCACCCTTTGCCACCCGTTTGGTCACCCTTTGCCACCCGTTTGGTCACCCTTTGCCACCCATTTGGTCACCCTTTGCCACCCGTTTGGTCACCCTTTGTCATCCGTTTGGTCACCCTTTGTCATCCGTTTGGTCACCCTTTGTCATCCGTTTGGTCACCCTTTGTCATCCGTTTGGTCACCCTTTGTCATCCGTTTGGTCACCCTTTGTCATCCGTTTTTCATTCGTTGTCATCTGTTTTTTGTCCAATTCATTTTTTTTAAACGGATGAAAAAAAAAGGGCTTTCATTCGTCCAAAGAAACAGATGTTGACGGAAGCGGATGAAAATGAATGTAAATGAATGATCATCCATTTACATTCGTTTTTCCATAGGAATGCATTGATGTCCGTTTTTCATCCGTCAACAGTAAAGATAATTAATATGTGTGAACATGAAGATCTGAGTAGAGGGTTGTATAACAGCTTACCCATCACCCAGAGAGGTGGACCACATGTGGAGCGCTATGAGACACGGCTATCCTGGCGAGTATGGGAGCACTAAAGTAGGGGCACATAATTCCCGTCTAAAAGGTTTAAAATGTCATAAGAGACGGGAATTGTTACCGCGAAACATGTTGAGAAGATATGCATAAACTCCATGTGATAGACCATGGGAATCAACTTTTTGGTATCCCTATATAAATAGCCATCAAATTAAGAGGGTTTTTAGGGGACTTAATGTGGCACAATTTTGTGTACGTTTTATCAAATTGTTGTCAAATAATTTTTTTAGACTATTTATGTATTGTTTTCCATGCAAGTACCATTAAAGTCCATACAGCCCCCAAACATATTTTCCATGTAATGATCCCAGGACAAAGGTACTCTTAAATGTGATAAATCTACTGGCTCGCAAACTGCATATATCACCAGGGAAGCAAGAGGGAGTAGGTAAATGCTGATGCCATCAGGTGAGCAAGGGGGGGGGGGGGGGAGTAAGCAAATAACGACACTATCAGGGGAGCAAGAGGGAGTAGGTAAATACTGACAATATCAGGGGAGCAAGCAAATAATTACATTACCAGGGGAGCAAGAAGAAGTAGGTAAATGCTGACGCTACCAGCAGAGAGAGAGAGAATAGGCAATGCCAGCACTACCAGCAGAGGGATAGAGAGTATGCAAATGCCAACACTATCAGGGGAGCATAAAGGAGCAGGCAAGAGCCAACACTACCAGGGGGGAAAAGGGGGAGAAGGCAAATGCCGACACTACCAGGGGAGCATAAAGGAGTAGAAAAATGCCAACACTCCCAGGGGGAACAAGAGGGAGAAGGCAAATGCGGACACTACCAGGGGAGCATAAAGGAGTAGAAAAATGCCAACACTCCCAGGGGGAACAAGAGGGAGAAGGCAAATGCCGACACTACCAGGGGAGCATAAAGGAGTAGACAAATGCCAACACTCCCAGGGAGAACAAAGGGAGAAGGCAAATGCCAAACACTACCAGGGGGAACAAGAGAAAGCAGGCAAATAATGACACTTCCAGGGTAATGATTGAAAAGGAGGTAAAATGTCAACCCTACCAGGGATTGAGAGAGAGTAGGCAAATGCCAACTCTACCAGAGGAACAAGAGGGAGTAGGCAAATGCTAATACTACCTGGGGAGTAAGAGAAAGCAGGAAAATACTGACACTACCAGGAGTGATAGAAAGTAGGCAAATGCCAACACTACCAGAGGAGTGATGGAAAGTAGGTAGGTGTCAACACCACCAGAGGAAAAATACAACGTAGGCAAATGCCAACACTACCAGAGGAGATAGAAGGAGTAGGCAAATGTTGCCCAATCAGAACAGCCTGGTATTTGGGTGTAGATAGTGGCAATGAAGTTGTTGCGGGTATGCACAGGCATCTCTAGATACCGCCACTTTATATCTGCTGCCCTCTTGATTTAAAAAGTTGCAGAGTCCATGAGGTCCCCTTATTAGTTTTGAGAGCAAGTGACAACCCTTCTTCCTAGAAACCGCACAAGATGCTTTCGATTTGATATTAATAAGGCAGAGGCTGGACACTAAGGCTGGTGTGCAAGGCTGCAGTCTCTTAAAATTAAAGGAATCCTCAAATGGCCTGACCAACATAACAGAAGGGTCAAGGACTATGCCGCTTTACAGAACCGGTATTGTATACGACGCTGCGCTGAAGTCAGCAGCAAGGAGCTAATGTTTTGACACCTTTTACTTTCCAGAGCTGAGCTGGCAATACTGATTAAATCATTAGAAAGTCTTTTTTATCCCGTAAAACCTGCTTTAATAAGCAACAAAGCTGCACAAGTCACAGGGCTCACGATCCTTCTTAGCGGGAAAAGTCGCTGCAATCCGTTGTTTGTATTGGGCTATCACAGCTATTTTCATTGCTACCGGGGAACTGTCGATAAGGGAAGTGTAAATCAATAGGCCCGGCTTGTTTCAGGAAAGTAATCTACTTTGTAGAGGGGCCGGCCTGCATACAAGTCACGTCTCTGGCTAAACACTAAATGATTAATGCAGAGTGCAGATACACTGCCAGGGAAAGTGATGCGTATAGAATGAGATACACAATACGCACGTCTCCACTTACTATACAAGGCAGGGACACTTTTGCTAAGCATCCCTTTGATTTTTCTTTAAATGACAAGTTTCGGCAGGCAGACGTGCCTTTCTTTTTTTAGTAACAAAATAGCAATTTGCAAGGCTCTGCATGCTCTGGTAAAGAGTCTAACAAGTATTATTCTGCAGCAAAAACATACGAACACGTCACGGGTGATCAATGCTATTCTAAAGGTGGGTAGGCAGGATCCTAGCAGCATGGTGGCTTAGTGGTTAGCACTTCTGTCTTGCAGCACTGGGGTCATTTTGAGCCCCAGTCGAGGCACTATCTGCATGGAGTTTGCATGTTCTTCCTGTGCTTGTGTGAGTTTCCTCGAAGGAATTCTGGTTTTCTCCCACACTTTAAAGACATACTGGTAAGTCAACTGGCTTCTCTCTAAAAATTGACTATACTATGATATTCAACTGAATGCACCCAAGATGGTTGCCTCACCATCTGCCCCAACAGCAGGTAAAGCACGTATTCCTTGTTTCCACTGAGCGGTACGGTTCGGTACAGTTCGGAACGGTACACCTTGATCAGGCTTGCGTTTCCTCCACCAATAGTACCTCAGCTCAACAGCGGAGCCTTACCCTGTTGATACGGTACTAATGTGCTTGGTACCCCAACGAAAGGGCCCCAAAAAAGTGGTACGGTACGGTTCGGAATTAGGGTACCGTTCACAACTTTTGACAATGGAAACTGCAAAAATTGCATACCGTACCGAACTGCTCAGTGGAAACGAGGCATAAGAGTCCCCAGGGAGAAAAGCGCTATAGAAAAATAAAGGAAATAAAAATGAAATGGCCACTGTACAGACCTTCAGCTGGGGGAAAAGACTGCTCCCATGCCAAGTCTGTGCGCATTGCACCCATGACACAATAACTGTGGGTGCAATACTTAGCAGGCTTTAGTGCAAACATTAGTAAATAGGTCATAGGATCAATGTTGCTGCATTAAAAGAGGTGTTGCCTGCCCCAGTGTTGCCATCTTTGAGTGTCTAGAGCAGTGGGCTCCAAACTGCGGCCAATTGCCTGCCTTTTTTCCAGACCCAGAAGCACAGTTCCTTCCATTGATAGAACGCACTATTCCTCCCACTGACACCAATGAGGCACCAATCCTTCCACTGACACCAACAGTGGGGCATGATACCTACAGCTGAACGCAATAATAGGGCACTATTCCTTCCACTAACACCAACAATGGGGCTTTATTCCTTCTCCTACGGACCACAGGTGCTATGTTTTTTTTTTCTTCCACTGACTACAAAGCCTATTCTACTCCCACTGGTCACAGTCTGGCCCCCCTAAAGTCTGAAGGGCAGTAAACTGGCCCACTGTTGAGAAAGTTTGTAGACCCTTAAAATACTTTCCAGTTCTCAGGGAACCCTTGTTAAAATAAATTCATTGGGGGTCATTGGGAAAATGCCTCATACATTGGAGGTCAGTGGCAACAAATCCCCCCTCGCAGTGGTGTTCAGAATGCCACGCTTAGGCCCCATTCACATACGAGCGACGCTACTTCCGCACCGCGACCTCGGAGTGGCCGGCACGGACTTCATAACATTGAAGTCTATGGCGGTCGCCTCCTGGTCGCCCCAAAGAAGCTCCGGACCCTTTTTCTAAGTCGGAACGACTTGTGTCGCTCCTATTAGAACGGGTCCGCAGCTTCCCTATGGAAGGCGACCTACCTAATTAGTGTGAACGGAGACTTACAGATAAAAAAATAAATAAATTAATCATAGGTCTCTCGTTGATGGCTCCACCAAGTGGCGTTGGCCCCAGAACTAGGCAGGCACCACATCAGATGGGAGGTCAATCAGCCAGGTCAATAAGTTCAAGGAACCCCTAGAAAACTCTGGAGAAACCCTAGGGGGTTCCATGGAACCCTGGTTAACAATGCATGGTTTAGAGCAGGGGTCTTCAAACAATGGCCCTCCAGTTGTTCAGGAACTACAATTCCCATCATGCCTAGTCATGTCTGTGAATGTCAGAGTTTTACAATGCCTCATGGGATGTGTAGTGCAACAGATGGAGGGCCCGTAGTTTGAGGATCCCTGGTTTAGAGTGTGCACAGGTGTTTTGAAAGGCCCTGCCAAGTCTTGGGGATGCAGCAAAGACCCGTGGCACATATGTGGGTTTCCCCGCCCATGCGCAAACAATGCAAGTATCACTAGCTTTGACTTCTGCAAGCATGTATAGAAAGCCCCTGTACATAGATGGGTGGCAGGTCTCTGTCAGTTTGTGAAAATCTGTGGCACATGTAGGGAAACCCACGGCATGCATGCTTCCGACAGTAAAATACCAGGAGGCAGAGGGGGGTGCAGCGGCAGGTGAGAAACACACGTATACGGCGATGCAGCACCAAAAGGGTCAAACAGTTTTTATTTGGGGAGGAGCCCAGAGGAAGAAACCTGTTTTTTTGGCTGCAAACAGTGGGCAGATCCTTTAAAAAAAGTTCCAAAAAGCTGTTGCAATTTTTTTTTTCCCTTTCCTTTTTATTTAATTCGTACACCACTTTTATTTAAGTCATCGACATTAATCGCTTGCACAACCCCCCTCCTTTTTCCCCACTTCACTCCTCTGTACAGTTTTCATTAGCGTTGGTTGATTTGCTTGGTGCAATTTGTGAGCTAAAAATGGTGACCCATCAGCGTCATGTAGAGAATGATAAATACAGTACGCCGAGCGGCCTTTCTAACAATGTCCGCACTTGTTACCCGATCAGGACAAGCTAATGAGCAGCATCTAATCCCCTGGAAAATCTATCCATCACTCTCATTAATTAAAGGGGACAATGAGTCGAGCAAAACAAGAATATGAAGGATTTCTTCCTCTTATTTATGTTTCTCGGGCGCGGGGAAGAGTTTGAATCACCTTTCAGATCCTAATCCTTTAATCCGAGAAAGAATTTCTCCTTGTTTATCACACTGGTGCAGCCATAGTACAGTGGAGTCGGTTGCAGATGACCTAGACGCCGAAATATGAGGCCTGGCCAACCAATGGGGACAAGGGGTGGAGAGAGGAAGGCGCTGGCCTGCTCGGTTTCCACGGTGAGGAATACAGTATAGACAATGCTCCTTTTCAGGCTCACAATGAGCAGGGCAGAGAGCAACGACGACGACGTGTGAAGTGCCAGCACCCCTCCACCGGCCAATCAGAATTTATCTACTAGATGGTCTGACAACAGGAAAACAAACTGCCATGGGGTCACTTGGCAACCAATGCGCCCTTCACTGGCCTTCTCAAATCAGCCTACCAAAAGTTGACCAAATGTTTTTTGAGGAGTCACTCTAACAAGAGGTGGCAATTCAGTAAGGCATTTGTGACACATATTTGGTGGTGCCAGAAGGCTTACACCAAATTCTTTACCACCTCGCGCCATTTTCAACACGTGTGACAAATTCTTTGTGACGTTTTTCATGTAATTTTTTCCAATGCAACATTTACGTAATTTATTGACTGCAATTTATAATCAATCAAAAAGTCCCCCCGATTAGAACGTCATCACATTAGTGTGACTTTTATAGAATGGAGCAGAACAGTAAAGTGCAAAGTAAAGTGGGGTACAAACTAGTAGAAAATCTGCCGAAAATTCCCGCCCGATGTGAAATCGTCCGATTTTCGCCTAGTGTGTACACAACTTTCAGCAGCCGATGCCGACATTTTCAACGAAAAAAACGGAGGGACAAACACCAAAATTTTTTTCGTCCGTCCCCAGACGACCGATTTTCGTTTAATGTGTATGCACTACTTTCCGTGAAAAATCGGATACGAAAGTCCGCGCATGATCTGAAGTTGCTGACAACCCGGAAGTCTAGGAACAAATGTGACAAAAAAAAGAAAAAAAATCGGACAAGAAATTTCGTGAACATTTATGCACTGTCAACTAAAAACGGTAATGAACGCTGAGAAGACAGAAAAATCGGAGGATATTTCGTGCGATTTTCGTCAAGTGTGTAAGGCCCTTTAGCCTACGAGTTCTAATTTAGGTGCGTTTTATCCCTTCTTTCGATGCTACACTGAGATGTACGCAGTAGAAAATCAATTGATGGGTTAAATTGCTACTATAATGTTAAGATGAAGTTGGACTGACGGGGGGGATACAGGATTTTTTCACAAGATTGCGGTTGGCAAAAACGTTTTATTACATTTTGTTCACTTACATGAGCATTCGATGCTTGCGCAGCGAACGCAAATGTCGTCAAGATCATTCAATGCCATTGTTAGGTTCCAGGGATTAATCTGGGGAGAGAATATTTTTAGAAGATATCTTGCTGCCTATTGGTGTCCCTTTAAGTGGGCTTTAATGGCTGGGAGGAGGCGTAGCATCTGTATTTGCTCCTACAGTGGTGACATAACTGGAAGCCTATCCTGCTGACCAGAAGCTGTGATTGGTCGGTGACAGATCGGCCCATTATGATGAGAGTGCAGTCTCAACACACAACCTCTAGCTGCCATGGACACATCTAACAGCTGGGAGTTAAAAGCCCAACTTTCCTCCATTTATGCATTACATGATCAGAAAGAGGTCATCCACTTTTAGGACAGCAACAACCATACGTGGCAGCAGAGTGGATGGGCCTCCATGCAAAGCGTTTGAAAATAAATGCATAGCTGTCTGGAAAGGGCTTCATCAGCACCCCAATAACTATGTTGGAATGGAAAGCTCACAGCTACTAATGTGCAGGAGAAGGTAGGATGGGTCCCTGATGAAGTCTGCACTGTGCAAACACAGTTCAGCATGAGTAGAAGCTCCCCCTACCGGCTGGAGCATTATGAGCCATTTAAAGCACCTCCTGCCTCCTCCTCTCTAGAGGTGCCATGCGGTCCCAGGAGGTCGTCCTGAGGGCAAGAGGAGCCGCTGAAAAGAGCTGAACCCAGAGATCCAGGGAAGCTGACTGAGAGGAGACACTGGACTCCCGATACTGTGGCTGCAGTATCGGGAGTACAGGGACTCGTGTCAAGGGGCCTGACCAGAGGGGTGCCACCCCTACTCATAGGATAGTCAGTGGACGGGTGTCAGCAGAGAGGATGCTAGGGAGAGTATCCTGAAGATAAGAGAATACATTGTCCACCAAGTCGTCTTGAGAGAAAGCAAGAGACTTTATCCCATTCATCTGAACATAAATGGGTTATGTTTTTTTGTTTAAAGTGATTTAAAAAAAAAAAAAAAAGAGACTTTACAAACATGTTCTAATTTTCTCATCTGTGCAGTTGGCTTTGCACAGAGCAGCCTAAATCCTCCTCTTCTCGGGACCCTCTTCGGCTCTCCTGGCCCCTTCCTCCCTACCATTGAGTGCCTCCACAGCAAGCAGCTTGCTATAGGGCCACCCAAGCCGAATCACCGCTCCCTGTGAAAATTGAGACCTGGAGCTTCAGTTCGGGCCCGCCCCCCTCTCTTTCCTGATTGACAGCAGCGGGAGCCAATGGTGCCACTGCTGTGTCTTAGCCAATGAGGAGGGGGGAGTCCAGGGTGGCTGAGACAGTCGTGGACACTGCTGGATCGAGATGGGGCTCAAGGTAAGCATCAGGGAAGGCTGAGGGGGGCCGCTGCACACAGAAAGTTTTTTTATCTTCATAGAATGCATGAAGATAAAAAAGCCTTCGGACTTTACAACCCCTTTAAGGGGATGTCCGGATCTGATCAATGGCGGAATCTCCCTGTCAGCTATTGTATTCAGACAACAGCGGCAACTGTAGCTGTCTGAATACCTGAACAGGCACTGCATTCTATCAGTGACTGTTCGGCCAATAATTTTTCACCCAACTTGATTTTTCAGGGCCACCCACAACTTGAATTTTGTCCAATTAACCATTGAGGCCAACTTTGGCAAGCCAGAGTTTGGCAACTATAGCCTATCTTGGTAAGCTCTGCTCTGCTCCCAGCCAGATGGACCTCTACTGTGGAACGCTCACATACAGTACTTTTATACAAATACATTCAAAATTAGCATGCTCTGTTTCATATCAGATCTTTAACTATGCATTTTTGCAGCGTTTTCATGGCCTCTCATTAAAGTCTAGAGGACCAAAAAATTCCCCCGAAGAAGTGCCTGTGCTTTTTGCCAAGATTCCTGGAAGCATGTAGTGTGATCGGGCCCCATAGACAATGATGGGACTCATGTCATGTATTGTTGTATGATGGTCAAAGCGTGACAGGTGACAATGGCGGCTCCATTCACACTTGCACAACACCAAAGTCGAGCGACTTTGGAGAGCAACTTTGTACTTGGAGCGACTTGTTGGCTCTATGCAAAGTTGGACCCACTGTAAACATTCAGGTACAGCTTTCATGCAACTTTTGAGGGTTAACATTGAAGTCCATGATCCTCAAGTTGCATGAAAGTCAGACCAAAATGAGTGCATGACCTACTTTGTAGTCGCTGCAACTCTAAGTCGCACATATATGAATAGTTATCATTGGAAAACATGGGGTACAACTTGTCATGCGAGTTTGATGTCCAAAGTCACATGACAAGTCACACACATGTGAATGGGGTCTTCAAGTCCGTTCACCTATCATCCCAGCCACTTCGATAAAAGGAACATTACAGAACAAGTCCCGATGAATGTGATTACCAGTAGCTACACCATGACCTGGATAAATTAGAACCTTTATGAGCGTTTGGGAAAGAAGCTTCAAGCTGTGTACAAGGAAGCGGAGAGGATAGCGCACACAATCTATACGCGGAGAGCAGACACAGCCCTATTCCAGCAAATTACAATTAAGTCAATTGACAAAGTCATTGGTGTTCTTACCGCCAAGGTGCACTTCAAATAACACTCGGCTATTTAATTTGCCCCTATGCGGCTGATTGCTGGCTATTGGGATTGCCCGGCGACCAGCCGCTGACACCATCAAGCAGGAATTTAACACAAGAGCACAAGCTGTGGAGCACAGAATAGGCTCTACCGGGTTTACAATGAATCTCCTTTTCAGCAGAATGGGAAGAACCGTTAAGTATTCATTGAATAGCAGACAGACGCCTGGTGCACACATTGGTGCCATTTAGGTACAGAGTCAGGGGGTGCGGACACATCAGAAGCAGAGAGTAACATCCTTGTATGTCTATTTATTTATCAAGTTTTTTTTTTTGTAGCACCCTCCTAGGTAGGTGCTAGTGAGAGACAGGGGCGTAACTACAGGGGTTGCAGGGGTTGCAATTGCAACTGGGCCCCATTCTCCAGAGGGCCTGTGCGGCTCCCCTGTACACCTGGATAGGAGGGGCGGCGGGGGCAGCATGTAGAGAAATCACTGTCCTCCTTTTTCCTCCTGTAGCTGCAGGAGGAAAATGGAGGAGATTGGTTCCTCTGTTTGCTGCCCCCGCCGCCCCTCCTATCCAGTTCACTTGTGTTTTGCTGTCTCTGGGCCCCTGTGTGCTCCCCTGGTTCCCTCCCCCACTGTGCTCCCTCCCCTCTCCTGCCGGCTGCTGCAGGGGATGTGTCACAATAGAGAACCAGGAAGGGGTCGGTAAATATGTAAATTTACCAGCTCCTTCCTTTTCTGAATGGACAGAGTCATAGTCAGTGACATTGTAAAACAATAAAATAAAATAATAAAAAATACAATTAAAATACCAAAAAACAAAAACTACTGACACCAGTGGGTAAACTTCCAGGATTGCAAAGGTTACATTTGCGACCGTGCCGTGGCATTCCACTACCGTGGGGAGGCCCCAAGATGGCAGCAAGGGGGCCCACTGCAGAACTTGTGAAAGGGTCCCGCTGCAGGACCATAATAAAGGGCCCCGCAATGAGAGTAAAGGGGCCCTTCATGGTTTCTTGCACCAGGGCCCTGAAGGTTCTAGTTACGCCTCTAGTGAGAGAGTATAGTTTTGAGTTCTGTCTGCCTACCAGGGAGCGGGATCGGTTAGTGAGGTCTGCTCATTGTGCTCAATATGCGATTCATTCAGTCTGGAGAGTGTTTCACGCTGGTCCAATAGGGAGGTATGCTGGACAGTGGGCGGAAACCTGACAAATGTGTGCATAGGCTTTGATACATTCCTGATGATTGGCAGAGGGCAGGTTGCCTCTGTGCATGCTGGGATACTGTATAAAAGCCAGGAGAACATGTGTTTGGGGTCTTTCGTTGGAGAGCCTCCTCCTCTGTAGAGGTGCCATGCAGTCACAGGAGGTCGTCCTGAGGGCCAGAGGAGCGGTTGGAGAGGATCTGAACCCAGAGGTCAAGGGAAGCTGACTGAGAGGGGAGACACTGGAGACCCTGTGGCTGCAGTATCGTGAGTACAGGGACTTGTGTCAAGGGGCCTGACCTGAGGGAGGCCAGTACAGGGACTCGTGTCAAGGGGCCTGACCTGAGGGGGGCCATCCCTGCTTGTAGGATATTCAGTGGACGGGTGTCAGCAGAGAGAGGATGCTAGGGAAAGTATCCTGAAGATAAGATATTATATTGTCCACGAAGATGCCTTGAAAGAAAGCAAGAGACTTAATCCTATTCATCTAAAGTGGAAGGATGAAGTAACAGCCTGGCTGTTCCATACCTGCAAGTGAAGTAGAAGATAGAAGTCCTCAAATATTGTGAATAGTTAAATTGAAGTATCCGACCATTCCCTTCTCCTATCCCCATTATAAAACAACCAACAAAAACAACCAAACGCCCCTGGACTATTAAATGGAGTGACAAGCCCAGAGGAATGTAAGAATTGCATTTGTTATAACTGGGTGTTGGAAACCGGGGGGCCCCGCAGAGTGGATATTCAGCAGTCCCTAGGGGGGCAACGCTACATTTTCTTAAACTAAAAAGATATGCCTACACATACGCAACTAGAGCGCAAAATCCACACGTACGTCTAAATGCACACCAACAATGGTCGCTTGGTGTTTCAGAAGAAGGTGACAACAGTGGGTCATTCCTGCAAAACACCCACTTGTGCTGTGCATGAATAACAGATTGACAACACAGGAGATCAATTGGAAGACCAGGACTGAGCGTTGTCACATTATAACAGGAAGTTACTGAACAAGGATCCTTCCACCATCATGGTAGGATCTTTTTGGTATTTTATTAACCCCTTAAAGCCCTTTAACCTCTTCAGCCCCGGAAGGTTATAAAATAAAATTATACAGACAACCGGTTACATGGAATATTTATGGCCAATTTAAAGCGGAGTTTCGGCCACCAAATTTTTTCAATAAAAATACCCCCGGGACAGTCAGGGCTAGTACATTCCACAATGGATAGCCTCTGAACTGTCCCGGGTTGCACTTACCTTTTAGGAGAAATACTTACCTTGAAAATTTCTTCTCCAGCGCTACCATCTCGGATGTGGGCAGCTGAAGCCAGCGCGTCCTCTTCTCCCAGAATGCCCTGCACCGGCCCCTCTCGTCACTTCCGGTGTGGGCGCTTCATCCCTCCACAGCTTCTGGGCATGCCCAGAAGCTGTTTAGCAGGGAATGAGGCGCCGCACCGGAACCGACGTTGGGGTCGGTGCAGGCGCATTGATTCCTGGGAGCGATGACGTTCAGCTCCCATGAATCAATGCAAAGAGGAAGTGACGGCGCGGGCCGCGGCCGCAGAGGGAGGAAGTGGAAGAAAGGTGAGTATATCTTTCTACAATTACAAGGTAAGTAAAAAAAAATCATAACTATCCATTTCTTTTTCAGGTGACCAATAGCAAGCGGGTGGCCCAAAATCGATTATGTCGATTTTGTGGCCGGAACTCTGCTTTAAAATATAGTAGGCAGCTTGGATTATCAGGACTTGGGTTTCTTGTGAAGAGTACTGAGGCAGGATTCTGTGATGTTTTT
>NC_138768.1:45468041-45553041 GCF_965119305.1 Pelophylax lessonae | reverse complement strand
TCACACCTGAGCGTATTTCAGCTCATAAAACGCTCATCTCTGAAGTCTCAAAACTCTCAACAAGCAAAATCCCATTCATTTCAATGGCCCCTGTTCACATCTGAGCGTTTTGTCTCCAAAAGAAAAACGCCTGAAGCTCAAAAAAGTACAAGAGCTTCTTTTTTGGCAGATTACAAGCGTTTTTGTTGAATGTCAATGCCTTCCTCCAAACACCTGCAAAAAAAACGCCTGGAAAACGCCAAAAAAAAAAAAAAAAACACCTGAAAAATTACCAAAAAAAAAACGCCTGAAAACGATACCTTCAGGTGTGAATGAAGCCTTATGGATATTCTATACCCGTAGAATCCTCTCTGTAGACATTCGAAAGCCATGAGACTGTTGCTGGATGCCCCCATCTTGGATGTAATGTCAACGTTCTCTATCAGTGATGGTGAACCTTGGCACCCCAGATATTTTGGAACTACATTTCCCATGATGCTTATGCACTCTGCAGTGTAGTGAAGCATCATGGGAAATGTAGTTCCACAACATCTGGGGTGCCAAGGTGCGCCATCACTGTTGTATTATTCTTCTTGACTCCTCCTTCAGCAGCTACATAAATGTAGGGAGGTGAGAAGAGCAGAGGAGCTGGGCCAGCACAGACAGTCAGATACTCCCAGAAGAGGAGGGGGGAGGGTGCTGGGCTGGGGAACTGACTCTTCTGGAGTAGTTCTAGTAAATTGAAGGAAAGGAAGAAATCTGAGTATTTCAAGTCCCTGATGTGTCTGTGTGACAGGGTCTCTTTACACACATTATTCCCTAAATGAAGGAGATATGAGAACGGCATGAACCTCGCTCTACCAAGAATCCGGGAGAGAGGGGACACAGATCTCCTTCTAGAAGATACCCAGATCTGAGCGTGTGCAGAGGAGCAGACGGCGTCCATAACCACTGACAATCCACGCACGTCCCCTCCTCTGCCAAACAGATTCCATTATCAACTCTCTGCAGCCCAGACTTGGCCGAGGATCAGATTTGTTTTATCTTCACTCCGGATCCAGAAAGAAAGACGAGACCAGGAGCCAAACACTGCCAGAAATCTACCCACAGGGAAGATCTGTCCACCTACACATCTCTATACTATCCTCACCTCTATACTACCCATCCACCCACACACACCTCTATACTACCCATCCACACACCTCTATACTACCCATCCACCTACACACACCTCTATACTACCCATCCACCTACACACACCTCTATACTACCCATCCACCCACCCACACACCTCTATACTACCCATCCACCCACACACACCTCTATACTACCCATCCACACACCTCTATACTACCCATCCAACTTCACACACCTCTATACTACCCATCCAACTACACACACCTCTATACTACCCATCCACCTACACACACCTCTATACTACCCATCCACCCACCCACACACCTCTATACTACCCATCCACCCACACACACCTCTATACTACCCATCCACACACCTCTATACTACCCATCCACCTACACACACCTCTATACTACCCATCCACCTACACACACCTCTATACTACCCATCCACCTACACACACCTCTATACTACCCATCCACCCACCCACACACCTCTATACTACCCATCCACCCACACACACACACCTCTATACTACCCATCCACCCACACACACACACCTCTATACTACCCATCCACCTACACACACCTCTATACTACCCATCCAACTTCACACACCTCTATACTACCCATCCACCTACACACACCTCTATACTACCCATCCACCTTCACACACCTCTATACTACCCATCCACCTACACACACCTCTATACTACCCATCCAACTTCACACACCTCTATACTACCCATCCACCTACACACACCTCTATACTACCCATCCAACTACACACACCTCTATACTACCCATCCACCTACACACACCTCTATACTACCCATCCACCTACACACACCTCTATACTACCCATCCACCTACACACACCTCTATACTACCCATCCAACTTCACACACCTCTATACTACCCATCCACCTACACACACCTCTATACTACCCATCCACCTTCACACACCTCTATACTACCCATCCACCTACACACACCTCTATACTACCCATCCACCTACACACACCTCTATACTACCCATCCACCTACACACACCTCTATACTACCCATCCAACTTCACACACCTCTATACTACCCATCCACCTACACACACCTCTATACTACCCATCCAACTTCACACACCTCTATACTACCCATCCACCTACACACACCTCTATACTACCCATCCAACTACACACACCTCTATACTACCCATCCACCCACACACACCTCTATATTACCCATCCACCTACACACACCTCTATACTACCCATCCACCCACACACACACACCTCTATACTACCCATCCACCCACACACACACACCTCTATACTACCCATCCACCTACACACACCTCTATACTACCCATCCACCCACCCACACACCTCTATACTACCCATCCACCCACACACACACACCTCTATACTACCCATCCACCTACACACACACACCTCTATACTACCCATCCACCCACACACACACACCTCTATACTACCCATCCACCTACACACACCTCTATACTACCCATCCAACTTCACACACCTCTATACTACCCATCCACCTACACACACCTCTATACTACCCATCCACCTACACACACCTCTATACTACCCATCCACCTACACACACACCTCTATACTACCCATCCAACTACACACACACACCTCTATACTACCCATCCACCCACACACACCTCTATATTACCCATCCACCTACACACACCACTATACTACCCATCCACCTACACACACCTCTATACTACCCATCCAACTTCACACACCTCTATACTACCCATCCACCTACACACACCTCTATACTACCCATCCACCTACACACACCTCTATACTACCCATCCACCTACACACACACCTCTATACTACCCATCCAACTACACACACACACCTCTATACTACCCATCCACCCACACACACCTCTATATTACCCATCCACCTACACACACCACTATACTACCCATCCACCTACACACACCTCTATACTACCCATCCAACTTCACACACCTCTATACTACCCATCCACCTACACACACCTCTATACTACCCATCCACCTACACACACCTCTATACTACCCATCCACCTACACACACCTCTATACTACCCATCCAACTACACACACCTCTATACTACCCATCCACCTACACACACCTCTATACTACCCATCCACCTACACACACCACTATACTACCCATCCACCTACACACACCTCTATACTACCCATCCAACTTCACACACCTCTATACTACCCATCCAACTACACACACACACCTCTATACTACCCATCCACCCACACACACCTCTATACTACCCATCCACCTACACACACCACTATACTACCCATCCACCTACACACACCTCTATACTACCCATCCACCTACACACACCACTATACTACCCATCCACCTACACACACCTCTATACTACTCATCCACCTACACACACCTCTATACTACCCATCCACCTACACACACCTCTATACTACCCATCCACCTACACACACCACTATACTACCCATCCACCTACACACACACCTCTATACTACTCATCCACCTACACACACCTCTATACTACCCATCCACCTACACACACACCTCTATACTACCCATCCACCTACACACACACCTCTATACTACCCATCCACCTACACACACCTCTATACTACCCATCCACCTACACACACACCTCTATACTACCCATCCACCTACACACACACCTCTATACTACCCATCCAACTACACACACACACCTCTATACTACCCATCCACCCACACACACCTCTATATTACCCATCCACCTACACACACCACTATACTACCCATCCACCTACACACACCTCTATACTACCCATCCAACTTCACACACCTCTATACTACCCATCCACCTACACACACCTCTATACTACCCATCCACCTACACACACCTCTATACTACCCATCCACCTACACACACCTCTATACTACCCATCCAACTACACACACCTCTATACTACCCATCCACCTACACACACCTCTATACTACCCATCCACCTACACACACCACTATACTACCCATCCACCTACACACACCTCTATACTACCCATCCACCTACACACACCTCTATACTACCCATCCACCTACACACACCACTATACTACCCATCCACCTACACACACCTCTATACTACCCATCCACCTACACACACCTCTATACTACCCATCCAACTTCACACACCTCTATACTACCCATCCACCTACACACACCTCTATACTACCCATCCAACTTCACACACCTCTATACTACCCATCCACCTACACACACCTCTATATTACCCATCCACCTACACACATTTACACTATGTATCCCTCTACACACAGTATCAATACTCATCTACCTACACAATCCCTCTACAGTATCAATCTACAGTGTTTATAAAACGTGTATCAATCAATCAAGTCCATCAATCCATCAATGTACAGTGCCCATCAATCCATCAATGTACAGTGCCCATCAATCCATCAATGTACAGTGCCCATCAATCCATCAATGTACAGTGCCCATCAATCCATCAATGTACAGTGCCTATCAATCCATCAATGTACAGTGCCTATCAATGTACAGTGCCTATCAATGTACAGTGCCCATCAATCCATCAATGTACAGTGCCTATCAATGTACAGTGCCTATCAATGTACAGTGCCTATCAATGTACAGTGCCTATAAATCCATCAATGTACAGTGCCTATCAATGTACAGTGCCTATAAATCCATCAATGTACAGTGCCTATCAATGTACAGTGCCTATCAATGTACAGTGCCTATAAATCCATCAATGTACAGTGCCCATCAATAGTACAGTGCCTATCAATGTACAGTGCCTATAAATCCATCAATGTACAGTGCCTATCAATGTACAGTTGCAATCCACCTACAATGTACAGTGCCTATCAATCCATCAATATACAGTGCCTATCAATATAAAAATATCCATTTACAGTATTTTATAATTCGGCCCAGGTGCTAAAGTAAAAAAGGGACGGGGTCACCCAGTGGCGTCACCTGGTGACCCTGCCCCTTTCTCTACTTCAGCGGCTAGGCCAAATGACAGCTCTTTCTTCAGAGCTATGAAGTAAACAAAAAGAGCCGGCAAGTGGCCGCCAGAGCCGGCAAGTGGCAGCCAGAGCCGGCAAGTGGCCGCCAGAGCCGGCAAGTGGCAGCCAGAGCCGGCAAGTGGCCGCCAGAGCCGGCAAGTGGCCGCCAGAGCCGGCAAGTGGCAGCCAGAGCCGGCAAGTGGCAGCAGACTCAATCCAGCGCAAGAGTCTCAGCAGAAGCTTGAGAGGAGGGAAAGAGTAAATCAGACAATACTGGCCTTCGGGGGTTTACCAGCACCCTCATGCAAGTCCAGAGGGACAATCACCTGCTGGACAGCAAGAGATGCAGCATGCAACTTTTGGAGTTTGTGCAGAGGAGGGAACACTCTGGCTAGAGCAGAGTCCAGAGTCAGACCCAGATAGTCCAGTTTTGTGGAAGGAACCAGAGCAGACTTCTGAAAATTCAGAACCCAGCCGAACTCCCTCAGAATCCGTATAGTGATGTCCACGTTGTCCATCAGAGCAGGAGGAGACTCTGCTCGCCTGAGAAGGTTGTCCAGGTAGCCCAGCACTGCGATATCTCCTAGGACTGCCCATAGGCATAGTCAAGTTCTTTTTCTGCCTAGTGCCCTACTCCTGTAGGGGGCAGTATAACCCAATGGTCAAGATGATCAGGAGCTGTATCCGTTATTGAATGAAAGAGAAATAATAAAAATTTAGCCACCATATCTGAGGACGTTTAGGCTCCATTCACACCTATGCAGTTTGCTTTTGAGAGTTTCTGCAGTGCAGTGTTTTATGCTTTTATTTTTTTCTGGGCATGTTAATAAATGCAAAACGCAAATTGCGTCAAAAACACACCACATGTTTTTCTGCAGCTTCTCCATTGAACCAAAAATGCAAAAAAAAAATAAGCACCATTTTGCATTTAAAAAAGTCTCTGTCCCTTTCCAAAAATGCATCGGTGCGAATGTGTTCCATAGGAACCCATGCTGAAAATAATGCAAAAAGCATAAAAAAACGCATTGGTGTGAATGGATCCTTATGCTGCAATCTATGGATGAACAAAATCCTACCCATAAATGGCTAGCCATAGTGGAGATTTCCTCTCACTTCCTGTTCTGTCAATGGGAAAGGAAGTAAAGAGAAATCTCCCAGGACACAATTGCAGCGCAATTTATTTATATAAAAAAAAGGGCCAGGGCTTTCCCTTCGTTTTTAGGTGGTAGAGCACATGGTTCAAATGAATGGGCTGCTGTACAAGCCATATGTGTGTGCAAATGCGCATGCACATATGTGAAGCAGGGCTACATGCTGAATCTCATCCAAAAACGAAAACAAACGTTTTGACTTTGATACATTGTAATCCTGTAGGTAGGAGCCTCAGGGCGTCTGCCGTCACCTGCGTTATTCAGCATAATATCGCTCACCTGAAACCATGGCGGCACACCACAGAGCAGAACCCGCGGACAGATGTGGAAATGTTGATGTACAGAGGTAATCAGGCGTACCGTGTTTATCCAAGAACTCCCATACTCCCCATATTGCATTCCAGATACAAGAGGACCTGCCGCACACTCAAAATCTTACCTGACCCCAGGGCGGCGTCTACCCCCGGCCCCCTTCGGCCCACAACCCTGCAGAGCAGACGCAGAGGCCCAGCAGAGAAGTCTGGCCTGCTTGGTGTAACTGGAAACCGACAATAACTGCAAATGGCTACGGCTGGAGAGACGATGAGAGAGGGGGATGCATGTGTGCGCATGAGTGACACGGCAGGTTAAAGCCACAAGAAACGCACCGGAGGGACCCCATGTGAGCAGAGATCATGGTGCGCACCGGGGATCCCCCACAGTGACTCTTCTCTCCGCCATTGGCCGTACACGGTGATTTATTGGCAGACAATTATTTTATCACTATTCGAGCCTGTTCACTAGTGAGGAAGGGCTGCGTTCCCGTGCAGCTTCCCATACTACATTCCAATGGCACTGCTCCTTGCGATCTGCTGCGGGGGTCAGTTCAAAGTTAACAACACCCCAAATGCAGGGCGTTTGTACCATGCGATGAGGCTGCCATGTGTTGAACTAGTAGTGCATGGGAGGCTGCCATGCGTTGAACTAGTAGTGCACGGGAGGCTGCAATGCGTTGAACTAGTAGTGCACGGACTACTTTTGGTGCGGTGAGATTTCAGCCCGTTCAAAATGAATAGGACTGAGATCGCACTGCACAGGAACCACACGGTGTTCCTGTGCGATTCAAAGTTCGCAGTTCCAAGTGTGAATGGATCCTTAAAGTGATATTAAACTCACATTTTCTTTATGCACTTTCAGCAGCTGATTTAACCCCTTCCCACTGACAGCCTCCCAGCACTTTAAAAGTTCTAAAAGCCGGGAGGCGGGCATGAGGGTCATGTGACTGCTGTAATTGGCTGTCACATGATCGGAAAGCTCCCAATCGCAAGTAAGCAACAGGGGCTTACCAATCCCCGCCACCTACCATGCTGGGAGTGCGCTCTCAGCACAGTAAGTTGTTTACACAGGGCCGCATTCATGTGGCCACTTGCGCGCCTCCCCGCTGAGAGACTGCATATACTGTTGGCACCAAGGGGTTAACCACTAAAGTCTCATTCCCACCTGATTGTAGCAAGAACATTCATTCCCGCTTGCGTTTTGTTGTGCGTTTTTCACGTGATAACGCGTGTCTCACCTCGGGCTGCCCACTCACTTGAAGTAGCTCCTTTTTGTTGTGGAGCGTCGGGCGTTGACGCATCTGCAGCTTGTTTTGTCATGTAATAAAGCCAACGTCTGCTACCCGCACTTGGGATGCCATTAACAATTAGTGGCACCGCAAATGCAACACACATTTAGGAAACAGGCAGGTGTGAAAGCAGCCCGAGGGTCCATTCACATCAGAACCTGGTGTGGGAAACCCACATTCCGTACGTTTCCAATACACCATTCAAAACGCACTGGGTCCGCGATCTGCCGTGGGCGTCAATGTAAACCGAATGACATTGCAAACACAGTACATTTGCCTGAACTGTCAGCCAGCCATGCAATCCGGTCGCAGTGCATCTTATTTTTTTTTTTAAAGTAGTGCATGTGCTACTTCTGGCACAATCCAGTGCAATTTCCAGGCTGAAAATCGCATTGTGCTGAATCGTTCGTGTCAGCAGAAGGAATGTTGCCCCACCTTAGGAGTCAGTGGAAGGAATAGTGTCCCATCATTGGTGTCAGTGGGAGGAATAGTGCCCTATCATTGGTGTCAGTGGGAGGAATGGTGTCCCATCACTGGTGTCAGTGGGAGGAAGGGTGCCCCATCATTGGTGTTAGTGGGAGGAATGGTGTCCCATCACTGGTGTTAGTGGAAGGAATAGTGTCCCATCATTGGTGTCAGTGGAAGGAATAGTGTCCCATCACTGGTGTTAGTGGAAGGAATAGTGTCCCATCATTGGTGTCAGTGGAAGGAATAGTGTCCCATCATTGGTGTCAGTGGGAGGAATAGTGCCCCATCACTGGTATCAGTGGAAGGAATAGTGTCCCATCATTGGTGTCAGTGGAAGGATAGTGCCCCATCATTGGTATTAGTGGGAAGGATAGTGCCCCCTAGTTGGTGACAGTTGGAGTACCAATGAGAGGAATAGTGCCCCAAGGGCAGGGAAAAGGCAAGCAAAGGGCCACATCTGAAATGCAGTTTGGAGACCACTGGTTTAGTACATAGAAAACTTTAGAAAACTGGGATATATATTTGGAATGATCAGTCCACCCAAAATTGAAATTTCAGTTATGAATAGATACTAGAGAGTGACAACCCAAGAGTCACTTCCTGTTCTGTCTGACCACATTCACCTGGACAGGAAGAGAGGATATTCAGAGACTTTAAAAACCTGGCAGGGGGTTTAAACTCTCTCAACTTTCCCTAGATGATGATGATGATAATGGTGGTGATGGTGGTATTGATGATGGTGGAGGTGGTGATGATGATGGTGGAGGTGGTGATGATGATGATGGTGGAGGTGGTGATGATGATGATGATGGTGGAGGTGGTGATGATGATGATGATGGTGGAGGTGGTGATGGTGATGATGATGATGATGATGGAGGTGGTGATGGTGATGATGATGATGGAGGTGGTGATGGTGATGATGATGATGGTGGAGGTGGTGATGATGATGATGGTGGAGGTGGTGATGATGATGATGATGGTGGAGGTGGTGATGATGATGATGATGGTGGTGGTGATGAAGATGGTATTGATGATGGTGAAGGTGGTGATGATGGTATTGATGATGAAGATGGCAGTGGTGGTATTTATGATGATGATGATGATGGTGGTGATGATGATGATGATGGTGGAGGTGGTGATGGTGATGATGATGATGATGATGGAGGTGGTGATGGTGATGATGATGATGGTGGAGGTGGTGATGATGATGATGGTGGAGGTGGTGATGATGATGATGATGGTGGAGGTGGTGATGATGATGATGATGGTGGTGGTGATGAAGATGGTATTGATGATGGTGAAGGTGGTGATGATGGTATTGATGATGAAGATGGCAGTGGTGGTATTTATGATGATGATGATGATGGTGGTGATGATGATTATGATAATGGTGGTGGTGATGGTGGTATTGATGATGGTGGAGGTGGTGATGATGGTGGTGGTGGTATTTATGATGGTGGTGGTGGTATTTATGATGATGATGATGATGGTGATGATGATGTGATTTTGTGAAGTGTGCAGTAACTATGTTCTCCTTGCTGGGGGTGGGGGAATGATTCACAATGATGGAGCCGTTCCCTCTTATCAGTCATCAGGGTAACTCCTGTGTGTGGCTGAGCACACTCCACCGCCATTCCTGATAACATCTGTTCAGCTAAAGTTTGTGGATATTTTTAAACGCACAACAAGAGGGTTTCCTTATCAGTTTCCACTTCTTGTTACATAAAGTTCCTAAGAGCGGCTCTGGGCACTTCCTACAGAGCATTGCTGATCCTTATTTTAGTCTGTTCTGCATCAAAACAACTGGGCAAAAAATATAAAAAATACAAACCCTACACATGATCAGTACACCAGCCAGATCTACACGGGCAAATCTCAGTACCTCTCCTGTGTTATCGATTATTTGTTACAAAGATGTAGCGATTGGCTTGGGATCGTGAATGTAGGAGCAATGACAGCTGGTCTCCCCCCCTCTTTCGGCATGCTCATAATAACATTTTCATAAACCTTCCCGTTTTCATTACACACCTTATTTTATACCCAGTGATGGCATTACTGGGTCTATGTGCTTCTCTGGCAATGCAGGCAGATCATGGCTGCAGTACATGGCTACCTGAAAACTAGGGATGCACCGATCCGACTTTTTTGGACCCGATACCGATATCTGGCATTGTGAAATCGCAGATACCGGAACCGATCTGGAGCTACACACAAAGCAAGCGGCTGCAGTACAGAGCAAAGCCGCTGCTTCATGTGTACGGCTCCTCCATTCACAGGCGGAGTGCATCTGATATCACTCCGCCTGTGAGCCGGATCTATACAGGAAGTAGCGGCTCCAATCCCATACTACTACTGCACCAAGTAAGGGATGGCTGAGCCGTTACCAAGCAAAAACTGGATCGGCCAGTGGATCGGTCAATGTTACCGATCCCCCGATCCATCTAAATTGGCCATATCGGCACCGATATCCGATCCGAATATCGGATTGGTGCATCCCGCCTCTGTACTCCTCTAATGAGCCCTAAGCAGTGGGCTGGCACTTGGGAGGAGTTATGCATACATAAAAATACTTTCATGGGGCGGTTGTCGAGTCTGGAGGAGTGGGCGGTTCCTAGGCCGGCCACCCTAGTTAACGTCTACATGTGATGCTGAGGGGAGGGCCAGGGGCAGTCAGGCTGGGGAGTAAAGCGCTAGATGATGCTGGACATTCTCCAGCACAGAAATGAGGTGGGCTCTGACTTGCTGCAGCTTCTAGTGCACACCGTGAGAAGCTCACAGTGTGCAGTGAAATCAGAGCAAGGGATTTCTGCAGAGGAGCACCAGACCTTCTGTGCCACTCTAAACTGGTAACCTGTAAAGACGTTTAAAGCATTGCCTATGGAGAATTTTAGGCACCGTAGTTTGCCGCCATTCCACGGGCAGATGCAATTTTAAAGCGTGACATGTTAGGTATCTATTTACTTGATGTAACATCATCTTTCACATTATACAAAAAATCAGGCTAACTTTACGGCTTTTTTTTTTTTTTTTTTTTTAATTTATAAAAGTGTTTTTTTCCCCCAAAAAATTGAGTTTGAAAACCGCTGCGCAGATACCACGTGACATAGAAAAATTGCAACACACGCCATTTTAATCTATAGGGTCTCTCCTAAAATATATCTTACACACACACACATATATATATATATATATATATATATATATATATATATATATATATATATATATATATATATATATATAAATAAAATGTTTGAAGGTTTTAAGTAATTTCTAGCAAACAAAAAAGGAGGATTTTTACATGTAGGAGCGAAGTGTCAGACTAGGCTTGGGAAGGAGGTGGTTAAAGAGCAAGCAAGGAGTTGCAGACTATCTCTTTTCAAGATGGTCTAATCTCCTCACCACACAAAAATTTCCATTACTATATAAATACTTGCATAAAAATAAATAAACTATACTAAATGTACGATCAGAGCTCCACTGGAAATGTTAATAGCTCAGTCACCCCACTAAAATAGCCGTCAATTATTCGCCAATGGTACGACTGATCACATAACAGATTGAACAAATGGTTCCCCATGGTGTGAGCTACACAAGTAGCTTGTATGATTGCACAGTCCTTCACCCGAGTGTGATTAATGGATATACTACACCAGACTTGTGTAGCTAACCCCACAGGGAGCTAATTGTTCCATTTGTTTAGCGTCCGATCACTACTCCTTGTGATTAATCACTTTAATTCCTTCTCACCATAACTTGGATGGGTATACTAACTGGTTAGATTCCAAGCCCTACTTCATAGACCCAACGGTTCCCTTATGGCTCGTTTCCACTGAGCTTTCTGGTACGGTTCGGTACGGTACGCTATTTATGCCGTTTCCATTATAATTGGTACCCTAATTCTGAACCGTACCGTACCACTTTTTGGTACCCTTTCATTGGGTTACCAAGCACATTAGTACCGTACCAACAGGGTGGAGCTACACTCTGCAGAACTTTGATTGGTTGACAGAGAATCGTCTACCACAGCTTTCCTGCTACACCACGCCTATCATGAAAGGGTACTGTTGGCAGTGGAAACGCAATGTGTACCGTTCCGAACCGTACCGTACCGAACTGTACCGTACCACTCAGTGGAAACGAGGCAATACACAGCACGGATGATGGCCAACAAGCCTAGAATGAATGGCTCTACAATATTAGGTTATATTTGCACTTTACATCAGCAGGTCTGAATATACAGTTGACCATTGGGGCGCTGGTTGGTGGGCTTTTTGGTTCCTTTACTTCCTTCCTATCATAACCTGTATGGGGATATTTGTCGTGTTGGGTTTCAAGTCCTACTCCATAGAAGCTATGGTTTTCATATACTTTGATGGCCAACAAGTCTGGAATAAATTGCTCTTTTAGACTATATCTGCACTATACATCAGCAGGTCTGAATGTACAGTTGGCCATTGGGTCAAAGGTCTGAGGGCTTTTTGATCACTTTAGTCTAGTCTCACCTTAACCTGTATGGACACACTGCCCTGTAGGGTCCCAAGCCCTACTCCATAGAAGCCATGGTTTCCAAACACTGCATTGAAAATGGTCAATAAGCCAGGAACAAAGGCCTATAATATTAGGCTATATGGGTGGAGGGCTTTTTGGTTGATTTAGTTCCATAACTCGTACAATATCTTGTAGCCTTTTTGGAACAGTTGATACAGAAGCCATGATTTCGGTACTGGATAATGGTCAACAAGCCTGAAAAATCTGTAATTTGGAATAAATTGCTAAATATCGTTAGGCTGTATCCGCACTATTCACCAGAGGTTCTGCACGTACAGTTGGCCATTGGGATATAAAGCAATGATTTTAATGGCTCTGCTCTACTGGCCAGCGATGACGAATATTCCTCTTAGTTTTGGGATTTGAGATGGAATGAGACGTGTGAACACCTTCTGTTCTAAGACGGCTTTACTGTACTATGCAGGACTAGTAGGGGTTTTCATTTGCTTTAGTCTTGTTGGGTCCCAAGTAGAGATGAGCTCGTGCACTCGTAGACAGGAGTCCAAACCCACCTGAGCTTTTCCACTGGGAAGCTGTCAGCCAATCATGGATGGCAAAAGTAACCTCTACCCCACAGTCGCACGTATGCAAGGGGCATGGGAAATGCCTCTGCTGCGTCAACTTTAACAGCTTCCTGGTGGGATATGTGACAGGAAGTCAGGTAAATCTGTGGGTGTTGTCACAGACAGGAGATACATTTCCACCTGGTTTAGAAAATTCACCAATTACTATAGGGTGTCGGCTGCAGAGGTAGCCAGAAAGGTGTAAGGACGTTGAAAAGACTTCAGCTGTTCAGGATGGGGCAATTAAGGCCTCTATAAGTTATCCAGAGGATGACGACTGATTGCTTGCCTCCTGAAGCGATGTGCTCTGAGGAGAGCAGTCAGCTGAAGACTTTTCAAGGTGAGGTCATGGACTTTTTCAGTGTGAAAGGAAAACAAATGGACTATTGATTGTCTGCTGTATGACCAGCAGTGTCTGCCCAGCAGTAGGTTGGGACAGACTCCCTAGGTAGGTTCCTGTGTGTGAAGGTAGACGCCCACAGTGGCCAGGGTTTATTTTATTTTATGTTTGTTTTGAATTATGCTGTTTTTGATGCTTGCACTTGTGTAAAGAAAACTGCAAGAATAAACCATAGACTGTTTTCAACTACTCCTCAGCTATCTCCCTGTGTAACGAACCCCCCCAAGGGGTCACCCTCTCTCGCTACCGAGCTAACCCCTCACAGATAGCTTAGGTGGGTTCAGACAAGTGTTCATCACTGGTCCTAAACTCTAATCCATAGAAACCATGGTTTCCATATACTGCACTAATGATGGCAAACAAGCCTGAAATTGTTGTATGGTGATACTGTCTCGATTAGTGATCACTAGTGAATTTAGTAGAATGATCTAGCTACTAAAAATCACTCCAGGATTTTACACTGAAGGATTTAAAATGTCCTCATGCAAGAGGCCTTAAACGTGCTTTTGCTCTGTATAGTCCGATACAAGCTTCCTGCTGCAAAATAACAGTGCTTTACTGCTCTACAAGTCTACAACTACTCATAAAAAACAAATATTGAAAACAAAAAGCCTGCAAGGAAAAAAAAAATGAAAAAAAGATGTCTCTCTCTGGATTCCATCCTCTTCCAGCCTGCCAAGGTGAGCGAAGAGATTGCGAATTGATCGGAGATAATCTCTATCAACGTGTGCAACACACAAACCACACTGCGCCTCAGCACGGCGGACATGTAAAAATGGTTGTTGATGTTACCGGTGAGGCTTCCTCAGGATACAAAGCACTGACACAGGGCGGGTGGGGGGGACGACCAGAAATTTCCCAAGACTTTCACTTTCATGTGTAACAGCTTGAGACCAGCTGTGCGTTTTACTGGAACATAAGCTGCGAGGGGGAGTTTACAGAAAGCGGGCTTTGTGGTTTGTGTAACCTGTATTTGGGGTCAGCTTGTACAGTAACCAAGTCATGTCATATTATTTCCGGAGAGAATAGAAAACATGAGAGGCAGGTGACTCCCTTACAGGTCACAGCCAAGCTCCTCTGCACTGAATTACAGAAAACACGCTTATTTGTAGGCCTGAGCACAGAGGTCAAGCGTAAAAGTATCAAACGCAATCAAAAAGACAAGGGTGGCGTAAAAATGTTCTGTTGTGTAAAAATATTCCATGGTGTAGTCACTAAAATAATAACTAGTAACAATTTAGGTCTCATGCACAAGGGTTTGCGCAATTTACGCAAGGTGTGTATGGACAGCTTTTATGGGCTCTTATTTTTATGTAGAATTGCCCCCCTTCGGGACTTGAATAAGTCATTCACTAGGCAGCGGAGAACGTTGACCCTGGTCATTCTGCGCTGCCATGAATGACCGAAGGCAAATGTCATTCTGTACATTCTTTCCTGTACACTGCCATGAGCAAAAGACGGTCAAGGTCATTCTGTGGAGGCCAAGGTCACTTACGCCTGTGCTGCCACCGCATGAATGACAGAAGGCCAAGGTCACCCTGCACCTGTGCTGCCCCCTGCCATAAAAATGACAGAGGGCCAAGGTCATCCTTCCACTGTGCCGCCACCGCCATGAATGACAGAAGGCCAAGATCATCCTGCGTCTGTGCTGCCACCGCCATGAATGACAGAAGGCTGAGGTCATCATTCACCTGTGCCGCCACTGCCATGAATGACATAAGGCCAAGGTCATCCTGCTCCTGTGCTGCCACTGCCATAAGTGACAGAAGGCTGAGGTCACCCGTTGCCTGTGCTGCCAATCCCATGAATGACAGAAGGCCAAAGTCATCCTTCGCCTGTGCTTCCACCACCATGAAGAATGCCAAGGTCATCCTTTGCCTGTTTTGGCACCACCATGAATGACAGAAGGCCAAGGTCATCCTGCGCCTATGCCGCCACCACCATAAATGATAGAATGTCAGGGTCATTAAGTGCCTGTGCGTCTACCACCGCAAATGACTGAAGCCAAAATCATCCTTCGCCTGTGCCGCCACCACCATGAATGACAGAAGGCCAAGGTCATCCTGCGCCTATGCCGCCACCACCATGAATGACAGATGGCCAAAGTCATTCTGCACCATGAATGACAGAAGGCCGAGGTCATTCTATGCCTGTGCGTCCACCACCATGAATGACTGAAGGCCAAGTTCATTCTGTGTCTGGGCCACCATGGTCATGAATGACTGCATGCTGAGCTCAGCCATGAATGACTGAAGGCCAAGAACATTCTGTGCAGGCCGAGGCCTATTGTGCCTGTGCCGTTGTCATTATGAATGACTGAAGGCCAAGAGCATTCTATGCCTGCGCTGCCATCGCCATTAATGGCTGAATGACTGAACATTGAGCTCATCCTGCACCTGCGCTGCCACCCCCAACTGAAGGCCAAGTCATCCTGTGCCGGATGAGATCCATTGCACCTGTGTCGCTACCCTCATGAATGACTGAAGGCCAAGATCATTCTGTGCCTTCGCCATCGTGATTTACTTAAAGCGATACTAAACCCTTCCATCCTTTTCAGCCACAGAAACTGCCTCTGTCTGATCTGAAATTGCTATGGTGCTGTACATGTGATCAGTTATGACACCAACCAAGGAGATTCCCCTTCATCAGCCTGACACTATGGGTTACCTCTAGTCTTCTAAAGACCTGCTACTAACCTGCCATACAACACATGACAGTAAATATAGTAACACCCTTATTCACCCTAATTCTCTCTGACTACAGAACATTTGCCCCTATCTTACAGAGATGATGAGCAGAGGTGGTGTTGTCCTAACTTCATCTCCTAGGGTGACAACATTGCTCCTCCATAGACAGTCTTTTGAGTAAGCGTGATCACCCCAAGTAGTGTGTTTTTGGCAGGATCACGAGGAGGGAAAAAATAAAAAATAAATAAATAAAATGCAGCCACCACATCTAAGGACTAGCAAGCTGCAGTATATTAGTTTTCTTCTTTCTAGCCACTTGCCGACCTCCCATAGTAAAAATACGTCATTACTTTGACGTTAGTACTGGGGTTATGGCGGCAGCTAGCTGCCATAACCCTGGTATTGTTTTTTACTATGGCCGATTCTCTGTAAGATAAAAGTGGCCCCCGAGCGGATTAACTGCAGGATCACTGTTAGAAGAGGCGGGAGGGGTGTCCCCGGTCATTCCCGGGCTTACCTGACCCATCAGTGAAGCCTGAGAATGATCCGATGTGGCCGTTAGCTGGGCAGTAGGACAAGCGAGGCCAAGATTGCCGCCACCTGTCTCTATGCCTTTGGAGGACCAGAGTGACGTCTGACGTAATTTCAATTTCCGAGCCATAATAAACAATTTTTCTTTTTAAAGTAAAAGTTCAAAAACCATTTTTTTTTTCTTTTGCTTTTAAATGTAATTAAGAAATCTGGGGTCTTTTTGACCCCAGATCTCTCAATAAAGAGGACTTGTCATCCTTACTTCTATTACAAGGGATGTTAAAAATTCTTTGTAATAGGAATTAAAAGTGATAAAATAAAAAATAAAGTAAAATAAATAAGAAAAAAAAAAAATTAAAGCGCCCCATCCCTCCGTGCCCGTGTGCAGAAGTGAACGCATCACGCAAGCATATGTAAACGGTGTTTAGACCACACATGTGAGGTATCACCAAGAAAGTTCGACAGAGCAATATTTCTAGCACAAGACCTCCTCTGTAACTCTAAACAGGTAACCTTTAAAAACTTTTAATGCGTCCCCTATGGAGATTTTTAAGTACTGTAGTTTGTCGTCATTCCACGAGCGTGCGCAATTTTAAAAGCGTGACATGTTAGGTATCTATTTACTCGGTGTAACATCATCTTTCACATTATACAAAAAAATTGAGGTAACTTATTGTGGTTTCTTTTTTATTTGATTCAATAAAGTGTATTTTTTTCCCCAAAAAATTACGTTTAGAGGACTGCTGCGCAAATACAGGGTGACATAAAATATGGCAACAATCACTATTTTATTCTCTAGGGTCTCTGCTAAAAATGTATGTATGTATATATATATATATATATATATATATATATATATATATATATATATATATATATATATATATATATATATAATGTTTGGGGGTTCTAAGTAATTAATTAGCAAAAAATACTCATTTAAACTTGTAAACAAAAAGTTGCAGAAACGGCCTGAGCTTCAAGTGGCTACAAAAAAAAAAAAGTGAAAAAGAAAAAATAGAAGAGGTTTTGGCTAAAAGCCGCCAAGTCAGACAAATGGAAACACACACGCACACTACAGATCACTAAAAGCAATAAAAAAAAAAAAGTTGCTTGGTTCCGGATGTAAATGACATTAAACACATTCCCATACTGAACAAAGTAACGCATCGCTATGCACTATAATACTCAAACTGAAAGATGCAGTTCCATCTGCTTATGTTTTGCCTCCCCTCCCCCATCAAAATGCAAATTAATTAAAGCGGATTTCATTAAATAACTTATTTTCTACTCAGTGACATTATCACTAAGTCTCTGTGCCTCTCTATGCAATGCATGCAGATCATGGCTGGTGGGAGGGGCCAGCAGAGTGCTGTACACATCTTTCTCTAACCAGCACAGCACCCCGTCTTATTACTCCTCAGCCCTGATGCAAGCAGTGGACCGGCTCTTGGGAGGAGTCCTGCAAATCTGAAAATACCTTGATGGGTGGATCTCAGTGTGAAGGAGTGGGCGGTCCTAGGCAGCTTGTATTTGCATACGGGTAAAGCCCACATGTGATGCTGAGCTTTCATGATTGAAGAAACTGAATGCAAGGGGCAACCCCCGGTGAGGAAAGGAGGCGGGTTCTATGTGACTTGATGCAGCTTCTAAGGACTAGAAGGCAGAAAATTATTAATAGAAGAACTGAGATCCAATGAATGAAAGGGGTGGGCCAGGGACAGTCAGACTGGGGAGGAAATTGCTAGATTAGAGTTGCACCGATATCGGTGCCAATACAAAGCATTTGCACAAGTACTGTATTTATCTGCGTACAACACACACCCTAATTTTGAGAGGGAAATTTCGGGGGGGGGGGGGGGGGGGAACTTAAATTTTAAAATAAGAGCTTTGAAGCAATATAAAGGGACAGTGCCCATAAATGCAGCCTCACCAGTGCCCATAAATGCAGCCTCACCAGTGCCCATCATCTGCAGCTTCACCGGTGCCCATCATCTGCAGCCTCACCAATGCCCATCATCTGCAGCCTCACCAGTGCCCATCATCGAAGCCATACCAGTGCCAATCATCTCCAGCCTCACCATTGCCCAACATCTCCAGCCTCACCAGTGCCCATCAATGCAGCCTCACCAGTGCCCATCAATGCAGCCTCACCAGTGCCCATCAATGCAGCCTCACCAGTGCCCATCAATGCAGCCTCACCATTGCCCATAAATGCAGCCTCACCAGTGCCCATAAATGCAGCCTCACCAGTGCCCATCATCTGCAGCTTCACCGGTGCCCATCATCTGCAGCCTCACCAATGCCCATCATCTGCAGCCTCACCAGTGCCCAACATCTCCAGCCTCACCATTGCCCAACATCTCCAGCCTCACCAGTGCCCATCAATGCAGCCTCACCAGTGCCCATCAATGCAGCCTCACCAGTGCCCCTCAATGCAGCCTCACCTTTGCCCATCAATGCAGCCTCACCATTGCCCATCAATGAAGCCTCACCATTGCCCATCAATGAAGCCTCACCATTGCCCATCAATGAAGCCTCACCATTGCCCATCAATGAAGCCTGATCAGTGCCAATCTGCAGCCTCACCATTTAATGGGAAATGAAGCCTGATCAGAGCCCATCTGCAGCCTCTCCATTGCACATCAATGCAGCCTTATCAGTGCCCATCAATGCAGCCTCAACATTGCCCATCAATGCAGCCTGATCAGTGACCATCAATGCAGCCTGATCATTGCCTATCTGCAGCCTCAACATTGCCCATCAATGCAGCCTGATCAGTGACCATCAATGCATCCTGATCATTGCCTATCTGCAGCCTCACCATTGCCCATCATTGCAGCCTCACTATTGCTCATCAATGCAGCCCGATTAGTGCCCATCTGCAGCATCACCAGTGCCCATCATTGCCGCCTGATCAGTGCCCATCAATGCAGCCTCACCATTGCCCATCAATGCAGCCTCACCATTGCCCATCAATGCAGCCTGATCAGTGCCCATCAATGCAGCCTCACTACTGCATGGAGATAAGAGCTGCTTGATTACACAGTCCGGGGATCTCCCGCTTACTCGGCTGCCGCTGTTATACGAAGTCCCGCCACCTATGATAGACGTCACATGTCCCGGCATTGGACCAGTGTGCTGTCTATCATAGGAGCTGGTAAAGGGGGTGGGACTTCATATAAAACAGCGGCCGCCAAGTAAGCAGGAAATCCCCGCTCTGTGTAATACAGTGGCGTTCGCTGTACGGTAGTTTGTGCAAATGCTCAGATACTAAAACCCAATACCTTATTTGCAATTAAATCGGAAGTCCAAATTGCAATGCTCTGCAGCTCTGAAATCGCGCTGAAGTAACGTGATAAAACCAGAAGCTTACAGTTCTTCTGCGGCTTTGAAATCGTAGTGGAGCAAATGCAAAGCTACAGTTCTTTATAATTATTAGAGAAACAGTAAAACATTTTCTTTAGTCAAAAAAAAAAAAAAAAAACATGTCACATGACACGAACAATAGGTATCAGTAATTAGTAAGGGTGAGTACTTGAGAAGAACTAGTATCAGTACTCGTGTCCTAAACTGGTATTGGAGCATCCCTACGCTGGTACTCCAGCCAGGAAATATCGACTTGCTGCATCTTCCAATGCACATTGTGAGAAGCTCACAGTGTGCGGTAAAATCAGAGTAACTAGAAATTCACCAATACCGAGTATTTTCATGAGAACTCCTGAAAATGCTCCCGATACCGAAACTTTGTAGTGCAATTTGCGTCCATTCAAAATGAATTGGCGCAAATCGTACTGCAAAGAACTGCATGTGATTTGAAAAGGAATGTGGTGCGATTTGCATCCATACAAAATGTATTGGCGCCAGATTCCCAAGCGGTTTGACTAGGAATGTGGTGCGATTTGCGTCTATACAAAATGAATTGGCGCACGTCGCACTGCAAAGAAGTGCATGCGATTTGAGCAGTAATCTGGTGCGATTTGCATCCATACAAAATGATTTGGAGCACATCGCACTGCAAAGAATTGCATGCGATTTGAACAGGAATCTGGTGCGATTTGCATTCATACAAAATGATTATTTGGAGCACATCGCACTGCAAAGAATTGCATACGATTTGACCAGGAATGTGATGCAATTTCTGTCCGAACCGCATGCGGTTTTTCCGCACCGCACCTGCGTGAACCCAAGCTGAAGCCACTATGACAAGCCTGGGTACACACAGGAGCGGTGGGGAAAACCAAATGCCATTCGGACAGAAACTGCACCTCATTCCTGTTCAAATCACATGTGATTCTTTGCAGTGCGCTTTGAGCCCATTCATTTTGTACAGACGCAAATCGCACCACAAAAAAAGGTATTGGCACTGGTCAATAAAAAAAAATAGTATGGGTGCTTCCATAAGAGTAAGCCATTTCGTATGGACGCAAATCGCACCGCAGGTCGATTACAATCCGGTATGGGTGCTTCCATAAGAGTAAGCCATTTCGTATGGACGCAAATCGCACCGCAAAAGGTATTGGTACTGGTCGATAAAAATCCGGTATGGGCGCTTCCATAAGAGTAAGCCATTTCATATGGACGCAAATCGCACTGCAGAAAGGTATTGGTACTGGTCAATAAAAATGCGGTATGGGCGCTTCCATAAGAGTAAGCCATTTTGTATAGACGCAAATCGCACCGCAGGTTGATTACAATCCGGTATGGGTGCTTCCATAAGTGCAAGCCATTTCGTATGGACGCAAATCGCACCGCAAAAAGGTATTGGTACTGGTCGATAAAAAAAATAGTATGGGTGCTTCCATAAGAGTAAGCCATTTCGTATGGACACAAATCGCACCTGTAAATGGGATTGGTTCTGGTCGATAAAAATCCGGTGTGGGTGCTTCCATAAAAGTAAGCCATTTGGTACGGACGCAAATCGCACTGCAAAAGGTATTGGTACTGGTTGATAAAAATGTGGTATGGGTGCTTCCATAAGAGTAAGCCACGCAAATCGCACTGCAAAAGGTATTGGTACTGGTCGATTAAAATCCGGTATGGGTGCTTCCATAGGAGTAAGCTCTTTCATATGGACGCAAATCGCACTGCAAAAAAGGTATTGGTTCTGGTCAATTACAATCCGGTATGGGTGCCTCATAAGAGTAAGCCATTTCGAATGGACGCAAATCGCACCGCAAAAGGTATTGGTACTGGTCGATAACAATCCGGTATGGATGCTTCCATAAGAGTAAGCCATTTCAGTAGTGGAGAAGAGCCGGTACAGCTGTGCCAGACTGAAGGGAGGATACAATCTATGTGGAATGTTCCCGTTTTTAGGCTGCGCCATTCAAAAAAAAGAATCGCTCTCCTTGGAAAATCAAAAATAAACCAGCGTGCGCAGGGTTGGGGTAATTGCCTTACCATTAGTGTAATCCCGCTCTAGTATTTCGATGTCAAGCTTTCACGAGTCGGGAGGTGAGATCGCTGGGTGACGACGTCGGCGGCACAGGTCATAAATTACCGCGGGAACAAAGTGTTGCTTGTGTTGTCGCCGTACGAGTTCTCAGCGCGTCGGCTTGTGAGCCAGTTACTATTATCTGCCATCCCCAGTCTGCGGGGCACATGTGTGAGGCTGGCGTGCCAGCCGTGAAACAAAAGCCTCCGTTGCAGCTGTTCTCCTGGCTACGCCATCCGTAAACCGATTAACTTCTCTGTGCCGGAGTCACAGCACATCTGATGCCGGCCGGCCGGGGCAGGCTAGGGAGGGCCGCTATAACCCAATGATAAACTCACACAAGGAAACTTTATTTTATCATTAATAAAAAATAAAAAATTGCCAAATCCAGATATTCTTCGGAAGACAATTCTTTAACCCTTACACTACCAGACCGACTTGTGTTTTTTTTTTTTTCACACATTTTAAAAAATTATTTTAGGCCTGAAAATTACTTAAAACCCCAAACATTATAATATATAATATTTTCTGGAAGCAGACTAAAACAGTGGTGTTTTCATTTAATTTCTTCTTTTTTTTGTCACATCATATTAGTGCAACGGTTTACGAAACAAAAAAATTCAGGAAACACAATATGTTACCCAACCCAGAATTGGTTTTGATCGGCTCTTGACATTGGCTATGGCTTGGCAGGATGACCTGGCATCACTTCTGGTCTACCCGGATTTTAACGGCACTATTTTTAAAAAATCCAAACCATTTAAAAACACAGATCTTATCGTTTTGAATTCTTTTAAGGGCAGAGGAGGGATCTGAGGGGTCTTATAGACCCCAAATCGCTCTATAAAGAGTACCTGTCACATACCTATTGCTGTGTATTGACAGCAATAAAAGTGATCCAGAAAATCAAAAAAGGAAAGCAACAGTGTAAAAAATAAATAAATAAATAAATTTAAAGTACCCCCATCCCCGCGCGCAAAGGCAAACGTATGCACCAGTCTTATATGCACACAAACAGCAATTGTCTCACGCGAGTGTCCCACACAAATTTATGTCATTTGTCACCTTTGTAGGGGCGTGCGATATTTTGAAGCATGACCTATTTGGTTTTTATTTACTCGGCATAACATTTATATTTTACTAAAAAGTTGGGTTATGTATTTTTTTTTTTTTTTGCACTAAAGTGTACATTTTCCCCACAAAATTATTTTGAAAAAGTGCTGCGCAAGTACCGAGCGACATAAAAAAAATTGCAAAATGCACCAAATGATTCTCTGGGGCCCCCAATTTAAAAAAAAAAAAAAATATATATATATATATATATATACATACATACATACACACACACACACACACACATTTTTGGGGTTCTCAGTAATTTTCTAGCAAAAGATACTGATTGTTACATGTAAACAAAAAGTACCTGAAAAGTACCTGTGCCTGAAAAACTGCGACAATCTTTGGTAGCCTATGTTTTCTATAGGTGTCACTTTAAATGCCCCTACAGGTCATCAGTTTAGAGTTAACCACGAATAACGGTCCTAGAATTATTGCTCTCACTTTCCTGTAGGTGCCCCAAAACATGTTTACATTCAAATGTGCGTGTATGTGGGGGAGAGGGGTGGTTTTATTTACTTTGCGTAACTTTAATTTTTTTACATTTTTTTTTATCTTTTAATAAACTATTTTTCATTACATAGGGGACAAAAGTCCCCTATGCGATGATTCTTTTTGGTGATAGGTTGAAACATCAGTTTCTTCTATCTCTTGGGTAGACATCTGCACAGCGTTCCGTGGTCTGAACACCCGCTTATGCTCATTATATGAGGTCCCCACCATCCCTGTGTTGGGGTTCCCAGGTCTTTACAACCGCTGTGCCCATTATGAGGAGTTCCACCATCCTTATGCTGAGTTCTTGGGTCTGAACACCCGGCCCCATTATGAGGGGTTCCCAACATCCCAGTGCCAAGTTCCCAGGTCTGTTCACCTGCTGTGTCGAATATGAGGGGTTTCCACCATCCCAGTGGTAAGTTCCTGGCTCTGTACACCAGCTTTGTCCAATGAGGGGTTGGTTCGCACCATCCCTGTGCTGAGTTCCCAGGTCTGTACACCTACTGTGTCCAATATGAGGGGTTCCCACCATCCCTGTGCTGAGTTCCTGGCTCTGTACACCAGCTGTGTCCAATGTGGGGTTGGTTCCCATCCCTGTGCTGAGTTCCTGGCTCTGTACACCTACTGTGTCCAATATGAGGGGTTCCCACCATCCCTGTGCTGAGTTCCTGGCTCTGTACACCTACTGTGTCCAATATAAGGGGTTCCCACCATCCCTGTGCTGAGTTCCTGGCTCTGTACACCTACCGTGTCCAATATAAGGGGTTCCCACCATCCCTGTGCTGAGTTCCTGGCTCTGTACACCTACCGTGTCCAATATAAGGGGTTCCCACCATCCCTGTGCTGAGTTCCTGGCTCTGTACACCTACCGTGTCCAATATAAGGGGTTCCCACCATCCCTGTGCTGAGTTCCTGGCTCTGTACACCTACTGTGTCCAATATAAGGGGTTCCCACCATCCCTGTGCTGAGTTCCTGGCTCTGTACACCTACCGAGTCCAATATAAGGGGTTCCCACCATCCCTGTGCTGAGTTCCTGGCTCTGTACACCTGCTGTGCCCATTATGAGGGGTTCCCACCATCCCTGTGCTGAGTTCCCAGGCCTGTTCACCTGCTGTGTCGAATATGAGGGGTTCCCACCATCCCTGTGCTGAGTTCCTGGCTCTGTACACCTGCTGTGTCCAATGAGGGGTTGGTTCCCACCATCCCTGTGCTGAGTTCCCAGGACTGTACACCTACTGTGTCCAATATGAAGAGTTCCCACTATCCCTGCACTATGCCCTCAACTTAATGAATGGTACTAAACCCTTCTATCCTTTACAGCCACTGAAGCTGACATCTAAGTCTGTGTTTGATCAGCAGTTGATAAGATGCTGCGCGTGTCATCAATTATGACACCAACCAAGGAGATTCCCATTTATCTGCCTGACACTATAGGGAATTCCACGCAGGGATGGTGAGAGCTCCTTAACAGGAGTACAGTGAGTGTAAAGACCCAGGAACTCAGCACAGGGATGGTGGGAACCCCTTATAATGGGCACAGTGAGTGTAAAGACCCAGGAACTCAGCACAGGGATTATGGGAACCCCGGCCTTATAATGGGCACAGTGAGTGTAAAGACCCAGGAACTCAGCACAGGGATTATGGGAACCCCGGCCTTATAATGGGCACAGTGAGTGTAAAGACCCAGGAACTCAGCACAGGGATTGTGGGAACCTCACAGAACCCTTCACAATGGGCACAGTAGGTGTGCAGACCTGGGAAATCAGGCCAGGGACGGTGGGAACCTCTCATAATGGGACCGGGTGTTCAGACCCAGGAACCCAATGCAGGGATGCTGGGTACCCTTCATAATAGGCATAACAAGTGTAAAGACCCTGGAACCTCAACAAAGGGATAGTAGGAACCCCTCATAATGGGCACAGCAGGGGTACAGTCCTGGAAACTAAGCACAGGAATGTTGGGAACCAATCAAAATAGTAATTGCAAAGACCTAGGAATTCAGTGCAGGGATGGTGGGAACCCCTCATAATGGGTACAGTAGGTGTGCAGATCCAGGAACCCAATGCAGGGGATGGTGGCAGCCTTCATAATGGGCATGGCAAGAGTAAAGACCCCGGAACCTCAACAAAGGGATGGTGGCAACCCCTCATAATGGGCTCAGCAGGTGTACAGTCCTGGAAACTAAGCACAGGAATGGTGGGTGAACCTCAAAATTGGCACAGTAGTAGTACAGACCTGGGAATTCAGTGCAGGGATGGTGGGGGTCTCTTATAACGAATACAGTGAGTGTACAGACCCTAGAACCTCACCACAAAGACGGTGGGGACCTAGCATAATGAGCATAAGTAGGTGCTCAGACCCAAGAACTTGGTGCAGGAATGGTGGGAACCTCTCATAATGAGAATAAGCAGGTGTTCAGACCCCAGAACTTGGTGCAGGGATGGTGGGAACCTCTCATAATGAGAATAAGCAGGTGTTCAGACCCCAGAACTTGGTGCAGGGATGGTGGGAACCTCTCATAATGAGAATAAGCAGGTGTTCAGACCCCAGAACTTGGTGCAGGGATGGTGGGAACCCCTCATAATGAGCACAGCGGTTGTTCAGACCTTGGAACCCAGACCTACTAAATTTCCAAATGTACAAAATAAAAAATGTGAATACAAAGCAGCCGGAATCTAAAGTCCAATAAGAGCAGCAGATTTAGTCCTTGACACGGGGACCTCTGGGTCCTGGTGGAAGTGTTTTCTGTGCTCGGGTGGAACTTGTAACACAACACTAGGGAGAGCTAATTGCCTACACGCCTCTCAGTTACACTGTTGGTGACACAGCGAGGGAAGAATATGTCGAAATGCGTGTCTACAGCTGTCCAACTAGCACTGCGACCTTTGATCGGATTCCTGGTGAAACACGAGCTCGGGCTCATCTGTTCACAGACAACTCGCCGGCTGCGTGCTCAAACAATCCCACCGATTACCTAGAGCTACCGCTAAACCTACCAGAGGGGGGGACTCATTGGAAAAAAAAAAAAAAACAAGAGTCCCAATTACTAGACCGCCCCGGGCAAATAGAAAAGCCACACGCGTGTTAATTGAAACATAACTAACGCTGTTTAATAAATTTGCTACGTCTAATTATCTGTAATCCAGCTATACATTAAAGCAGAAAAGCGCCATAGATCCGATGCATCCGTCAAATCACATCTGTGGAGCTCCGCAGAATTCACGCCTAGCCCAGGCAGATGGGCTCATTATTCTGAGATAGGAAAGCGACACACTGTAGCTCAAAGTACATAATCAAAGGACACAGCCCTGCGACACCACCGTTATGTAGACTAGGGGGTATCAAAACTTTTTGGTACACAAGCTACATTGTATAATCTACAAGTATTCGTGGTTCGAAAGAAAAAAAAAAAAATCCCATCAGAGTCCAAACTTCTATCGAAGCCCCCCATCAAGTGTCCCTGCATTTACATCAGGATCCCCCCTTACATCAGGGTTCCCAATCAGACTCCTCCCTTACATCAGGGTTCCCAATCAGACTCCTCCCTTACATCAGGGTTCCCAGACTCCTCCCTTACATCAGGGTTCCCAGACTCCTCCCTTACATCAGGGTTCCCAATCAGACTCCTCCCTGACATCAGGGTTCCCAATCAGACTCCTCCCTGACATCAGGGTTCCCAATCAGACTCCTCCTTTACATCAGGGTTCCCAATCAGACTCCTCCTTTACATCAGGGTTCCCAATTAGACTCCTCCCTTACATCAGGGTTCCCAATTAGACTCCTCCTTTACATCAGGGTTCCCAATCAGACTTCTCCCTTACATCAGGGTTCCCGATCAGACTTCTCCCTTACATCAGGGTTCCCAATCAGACTTCTCCCTTACATCAGGGTTCCCAATCAGACTCCTCCCTTACATCAGGGTTCCCAATCAGACTCCTCCCTTACATCAGGGTTCCCAATCAGACTCCTCCCTTACATCAGGGTTCCCAATCAGACTTCTCCCTTACATCAGGGTTCCCAAATAGACTCCTCCCTTACATCAGGGTTCCCAATCAGACTCCTCCCTTACATCAGGGTTCCCAATCAGACTCCTCCCTTACATCAGGGTTTCCAATCAGACTCCTCCCTTACATCAGGTTTCCCAATCAGACTCCTCCCTTACATCAGGGTTCCCAATCATACTCCTCCCTTACATCAGGGTTCCCAATCATACTCCTCCCTTACATCAGGGTTCCCATCAGACTACCCCCCCCCTTACATCAGGGTCCCCATCAGAGTCCTCCCTTATATTACATTTGTGAAAGTTTAGAAGGATACAGATTGATTTCTATTGCTCATTACATGTGAGTAATGAGTTTTAGGCTGCATTTCCAGTAGTGCAACTTGTCATGCAACTTTGGACACAAAGTCGCTTGACAAGTGACAGCCCACTGATTTCAAATGCTCCCGTTCTTATCTATGCGACTTTGAAAAGGTGGCTGCACTACTTTGAAGCAACTTTGATCCAGAGGGTGTAAAGATGGATCAAAGCTGCACTCAAAGTCACACTTTAAATCGCACAACTTAAGAGTCTCCCTAGTGGAAATGTAGCGACTAGGCTAGAGTGTGACTTTGAGTGCAGCTTTGATTCAACTTCACACTCTCTGGATCAAAGTTGCATCAAAGTACTGCAGGCACCTTTTCAAAGTTGCTGATTTTCAAAGTCGCATAGATGGGAACAGGTGCTCCTGAAATCAATGGGCTGTGAGTTTGTGTGTCCAAAGTCGCATGACAAGTCACACTAGTGGAAACGGAGCTTTAGTCTACATTGCCACTATTGTGATTTAGAGTGTAACTTTGATCCAACTCTCTGGATTAAAGTTGCATCAAAGTAGTGCGGGCACCTTTTCAAAGTCGCTGATTTTCAAAGTTTCATTGAAATCAATGGGCTGTGACTTGTCATGCAGCTTTGTGTGCGCAAAGTCTCATGACAAGTCGCACTAGTGGAAACGTAGACTTAGTGTTGTTGCCTGTACTATGATCATTGTAGACTGTGATCTGAGACCCCTGAGCACTTCCAGCTACACTGACACCACCCCAACCAAACCCCCCCCCCCCCCCGCCTCTCCAGCTCTCTTCTCCTATGGTAGTCTTAATTCAAAGCCCAAGCCCAGCACAGCTATACTGTATATGTGCCCCCCCCCCCCCCCCAACACAGCTATAATGTATATGTGCACCTCCCCCCTTCATTTTCTCATGTACAATGCATCCTTATTGACGAGAGAACACTGGGCGGGAACCTATGATCAGCTCCTCCTATTCTGTATACGTCCACTGGCTACACAGGAACAGTGCCCCTCCCTGGAAGTGATGTCACTGGCTTTCATTAACCACACCCACTTGCGGCTCTTGGACTCAGCAGGAAGAGGAATTGAAGTCATGTGACAGCACTGAAAACTGCAAAAATAAAGGGGGGAAAACTGTGATTTTTTTCATTTTGACACATAAGGCTGAACTCCGCCCACATTAATGATCGCAGGGGAGAATTTAAGGGATTAGGCTGTTTTTTTCGCTTTAAGGGTCTTTGGCAGCTAAATGGCAGGGGTTGGGGGGCCTAATTATGACTTCAGTATAAATCAAAGCCCCATGTACAGCGAAAGGGCTCTACAGGGATCGATTTGAAGACCAACAATGGTCAAGCACCACAAGGTTCTGCATCCCAGGGTTGTGTATCTTAGGAATGTTTTAAGTCAGGTAGTTAGTAGCAAGCATGTAGCTAGTGAAGCTTTAGGATGCCCAAAAGCAAACTTGTCCCAAGACAGAAAGAAGTCTCTAAAATCCTTGCTTCTGATAACAAGCCAGCAATGGCGGCCTCCATACCTCTACGCTGACAGTGTCCTTTTAATTACTTAGCTTCTCATAACCAGGGAACCGCAGTGGTTCCCTCTCTTCTGTCTCCAAGCTCCGCACACATTTATGATCCTTAAATAGCTTTTATCAAAGTAAGGTCACATTAAATCACGGTGCAACTGTCATAAATACAAATGACTCAGCTCAGTCAGCAACAAGCCCTCGGGGAAAATTATATGATCATCTGTCGAAATTGTGGTATATCACCTAAGAGCATTTATTACCACCGGCAAGGTAACCCAATCCTTCACAGGACATTAATGGATGCGATGAAGATGGGGTGGGGGGGTGGGGCTGACAGGACGTATTCCCGGCAGTGATCTTATTAGACGTGCGTTCAAATCAGCATAAAAATGGATTTTCACGGCCAACTAAGAGCAAGACTCCTTGACAACAGAAAAACGCATTGAAGCCTAGGAGTACACGGAAACAGCTTCTCAGAACAGGAATCATACACATCCATTATCAGTGGATATTACGTGGTTCCATTTTTGTCATCTTTGAGCGGGATTCATTTGTGGTGCCATGGAAACCTATTAAGTTCTAAACCATTGTTGATGACAGAGAGACAAGATGATGGACATTGTCGGATCCTCTATGGCCTTAAAAATCAAGAAACCATTTCTCTTTAGGACAATACTCCCGTCAACATCTGTCATCACCTGGAAAGGTGGCCTTAGAAATCATACAAAAGCCATCATGAGAGTTTTGACTACTGGAAAGTTATTGGACCATAAACACATGTCCAAATGGCAAAAATGCGCTAAACTAGATAGGTTTGGCTGGAGGTTCGTTTGGGTGTATGACGTCTTCACATACCTGACGAGGAGTGGGCAATCTTTCGCTTGACCCCAATGTAAGAAATTTTGAAAAGTTCTTTTGAAGGAGCTTTTGAAAGAAATATTTTGTTTGATACATGTCTATGGAAGAGGTTTACATGTAGACACAATGGTCTCTGGAAGTGAATGGACCCATTTGATAGGTCTATGCTGGCATTGGCAGCAGAAAATGCTACACTAAAAGACAAAGAATAAATAGAAACATTTTTAAACAATACCCTTATGCCTCGTTTCCAGTGAGTGGTACGGTACGGTTCGGTACGGTACGGTTCGGAACAGGACACATTGCATTTCCACTGCCAATAGTAACCTTTCATGATAGGCGTGGTGTAGCAGGAAAGCTGTGATAGACGATTCTCTGTCAACCAATCAAAGTTCTGCAGAGTGTAGCTCCACCCTGTTGGTACGGTACTAATGTGCTTGGTACCCCAACGAAAGGGTACCAAAAAGTGGTACGGTACGGTTCGGAATTAGGGTACCATTCATAATGGAAACAGCATAAATAGTGTACCGTACCGAACCGAACCGTACCAGAAAGCTCAGTGGAAACGAGCCATTAGTGCCCATTCACACTACAGCGACTTGTCTGGCGACTGGTCAGCCTGACAAGTCGCGGTCCATGCAGTGCTACGGGATCTGTTCTAATAGGAGTGACTCAAGTCGCTCCAACTTAGAAAATAGTTCCTGTACTACTTCGGGGCGACATCGGAGCATTGACATTCATTATATGAAGTCCGTGCAAGTCGCGCCGAAGACGAGGTGCACGCGACTTCACAGGTCACCCCCGAAGTCGTGCCGCGGTAGTGTGAACCGGCATTTAAACCGCTGGCTTCTGTTTCCTGTCGGTGTCATCACTAGGCCTCACCATGAGATTCTAGTAAAGTGGAGGATCCCACAAGAAGGTGCTTCAGCAAAGGGCAGGAGGTCATTTTCCCAGGACTTGGGATCCTCAGCATCCCGCAAGAAGGCCCAGCTAGGTCACTCTTGCCTTTCTTTAAAGAGATCCTACCACCAGACCATGTATTTCAACAAAATCTTCTAATAATATATTCTAATATTCTATAATAATATTACATGTGCATTTAAAATATTTTTTAGGTACGTAATGGATCCGTAAACTAGTCCCTTGTGTAGATATCCAAATGCTCTGAAACTGCTGCTGGCTGCCACCATCTTGGATGTGATGACAGCAATTCCAGTAGGCTTCCAGCTATCACTCAAGCGACATTCTATAGCAGGGGTCTCCAAACTTTCTAAACAATGGGCAAGTTTATTTCAGACTTTGGAGGGGCTGGATTGTGACCAATAAGAGCCCATTCAGACTAGCGCGACTTGTCAGGCGACTTGTCAGCCTGACAAGTCGCGGTCCATTGAGTAGTACAGGACCCGTTCTAATAGGAGCGACACAAGTCTCTCCGACTTAGAAAAAGGGTCCTGTACTACTTTGAGGCGACTTGCATAGACTTCTATTATGTGAAGTTTCTGCAAGTCGCGCCGAAGTCGCGGTGCACATCGGTGCACGCGACTTCACAGGTCGCCCCCCAAAGTCGGATCGCCTCAGTGTGAACCGGCTCTAAGAGTAGAATATTTACCAGCAATAGTGGGAGTAAAACATTTCCCATCACCGGTGTCAGTGGGAATAACATTGCCCCACCACTGGTGGCAGTGCGAGGAATAGTACCCCACCATTGGTATCAGTAGAAGGACTAGTATCCCACCATTGGTGTCAGCGGGAGGACTAGTACCCCCATCATTGACATCAGTGAAAAGAATAGTGCCCCATCGTTGTTGTCAGTGCATGAATTATTGCCCTGTTGCTGTTAGTGGGAAGAAAAGTGCGCTAAGAATAGTGCACCAAAGGCTGGATAAAGGCAAGCAAAGGGCCACATTCAACCCCCGGGCCGCTGTTTGGAGACCACAGTACTATAGTATTTCCCGGGTGCTTCTTAAAAGATTATGTAGAGAGGTAAAGGGTGTAGAGGAGCTGGGGTAGCACAAACAGTACTAGGTCTTGCAAATAGGGAAGGGGCCAGTACGCCGTGCCAGGAAGTCAGAGCTTCCCTAAGCACTTGTGTGTACTGAGCCATTGGACTTGACTTTTTTCGTTTCTGGGCATACAGCAGCAGCCTTTAAGTGTCAGTACGGCGTACCAAAGGCCACGGGAAAAAAAATAAGTTGAAGTTGTAAAGGGCTTATTTACAAAAATATATTTTCTTGACCCTCTCCTTTAATGTTTGCGTTTCACAGCCATGGACAAAATTAGAAGGAAACATACTGGAGCCCCTCCAGTGAACGTCTGAGGAGATTAATCACAAAATATAATATGCGGTGGAAAGAGAAATGGGATACCAAGGCCTGGCTTCAATAATATCTTGCATTTCTCTAACTAGTCTAAACACAGAGTATGAATCAGACAGATGTCTTCTATTTCAAAAATCTGCTTAGGCCAAGTGGATCCAAAACCAACATGCAAGACACGGCTTTGCCAGAAAACACTATAGAGTGACCCCGACTTCACAACGCCGCACCATAGAACTTCATCTTTCTCCAACACATTTGGAAGACTGAAAGGGCAACTGCCGCCAAGAGGAAAAACAATCAGTTAGTGGCTATTGCTGTCAAGGAACGCAGCAACTGCTCTTAAAGGGAAACTATAACCTTTTTAACTTCTTCTACATGCACTCACAAAAATAATCAACTCTAATTAGAATTGAAAAACCCTCCAAGGAGTACATCGGACAGTGATGGGAAACCTTGGCACCTCAGATGTTTTGGAACATCTTGGGTGCAAAGGTTCCCCATCACTGATTTAGGAGGTCAGGTACTGACGTTAAACGAGAGGACCCAGCTCACAATCATCATTCCAATTCATCTCAAACGTGCACAAAAGGGTTGAGGGCTCTATGTGGGACACTTGATCTCTTAACCACTTTACCACCGGAGGATTTTGCTGTCTTACGTCCAGGCCACTTTTTGCGATTTGGCACTGTGTGACTTTAACTGACAATTGTGCGGTCATGCAACGCCGTACCCTAACGAAATTCACGTCCTTTTTTTCCCACAAACAGAGCTTTCTTTTGGTGGTATTTGATCACGTTTTACTTTTTGCGCTATAAACAAAAAAAGAGCGAAAATTTGGAAAAAAAAAACAATATTTTGCACATTTTTTTTTATTTAAATCCCCCCCCCCCCCAAAAAATGTAAAAAAATCTAAATTTTTTATCATTTTTGGCCAATTTGTTTTCTGCTACATATTTTTGGTAAAAAACAAAAAAAGAGCGTAATTTTTGCAAAAATAACAATATTTTTCACTTTTTTTTATATGAAATTCCCCCCCAAAAAAATGTAAAAATCAAAATTTTTTAACATTTTCGGCCAATTTGTTTTACAGCACTTATGTTTGGTAAAAAAAAAAAAAATCGCAATAAGCGTATTTTGATTGGTTTGCGCAAAAGTTATTGCGTTTACTAACTAAGGGAAAGATTTATGTAATTTTTGGTGTTTTTTTGTTTTAACGAATAATGGTGGCGATCTGAGATTTTTTTTTGCGGGACTGCGACATTGCGGCGGACAGATCGGACCCTTGACTGACATTTTTGACACTTTTGGGGGTACCAGTGACATTACTACAGTAATCAGTGCTATAAATATGCACTGTTACTGTAAAAATGACACTGGCAGGGAAGGGGTTAATTTTATTGGAGAGGGAGGGGTTAATGTATGCCTGGTGCTTACTGACGTGTGGGGGGGGAGGTGACTGAGTGACACAGGGACAGATCTCAGGTTTAGCTATGCTGAACCCTGCAATCTGACCCTGCCTGTCACTTAGGAGATCCGCCCGCTTTGTTTACACAAGCGGGCGGATCTCCACACTCGATTCCCCGACGATCGGGGAAGAGCAGCAGTGATCGCCGCCGCTCCTCCCCTGGCCCGACTCCCTCTGTGACTGAAAACAGCGGGAGCGAGCCTCTGGTGGCGCGCGCCGCCCACAAGGGGCGGAGTACAGCGACGTAGGTCTACGTCGCTGGACGATAACGAGCCACATTGCTGCAGTAGCAGCAATGTGAGCGGAGCTAAAGTGGTTAAACCCCAACAAAGGGGTAAACCTTCATGAAGCTTGCTCTGTGAACAGGGGGCATAGTCATCCTGGAACAAAAAAAGGACCTTGCACAAACCCTTTGCTTCAAGGTTGAAGGTCCACAATGGTCCAACATGTATTTGTATGCAGCATAAATCACTGGAAACACCTGAATACTATTATTCCACACATTTTTGGCCATATAGTTAAATGTGTAGGCCATACAGTACCCCATCTTTTGCTTTCCATTGGAGGATGGAGCCCAGAACACTTGGACTTTGGGACAATATAGATAGCAACTACAAGACTGGATCTCCAAACCAGTGTTTCCCAACCTTTTTCCAGCCAAGGCACCCTTTAAAAACTTTGGAAAATCTTGAGGCACCCTTTAAAAATTATGGACAGTCTCAAAGCACCCCATTCTAAAATCTAAAAACTGTTCTAATAGTTTTACTTAAAGCAGAAACATCCACAAGTCCAAGTAGGACACCCAACGTTAGAGGGGATTTATTCTTCCAAAGCAAATACACTTTTGCAAACTGGTACTGACTAGTATTTCGATGTTTCCCTTCTCCCTCAGTTTTACTCCATCACTCAGCTAATGTGACCCTCTGATGGAGAGTGGAAGGGGGAGGGGATAACAAGGGGGATGCAATGCAGGCGACTGACATCCTCCTTATCAACTGATGACGCCATTGATCGTTAGTACGCCAGCTAAAAGGTTGTACTGGTGCACAATGAAAACCTGTGACTTCGTGTAACTAAAAGGCAACCTTCATCCACATGTCGGCTTGAATACAAATTTCGGGCAATTTTTAGGCATTTTGTCAAGGCACTCCTGAAGAAGCATCAAGGCATCCTGGTTGAAAAAGGCTGTTCTATACCAAATATGAATGCAAAGATAAAAAAACAGGACTGCTAAGCATGCACTTTGTGTTCCCTGGATACCGTCTTCTCTCGGAAAAGCACCTTTAAAATATAGATTTTCTTTTTAGGTTGAACCTTTCAAAAAAAATGTTAAGGAGTATGTACACCATAACAATGGACTTCTCTTTTTTGCCCCCTTTTGGTCTGTTAAATATACTATTGAAAATGTTTTGTCATATAAGCGCCAAAAAATACCTGTTGACCATGCCAGAAATCTTCTGGGACAATAACTGCCTATGCACAAAAAGGTGTTATGGAGATAAGGATAGGTTATGGAGAAGACCGGGTTATGAAGATAAGAATGGGGGTGATGGAGAGTTGGCATGGTTATGGAGAAAGAGAAGGGATGTAAAGAGGAGGAGGGGTCAAAGAGACGAGGAAGGGTTAATGGGAGGGGGAAGAATCACTGATATTAGAAAGGTTTATGGAGAAGAGGAAGGGTCATAGAGATGAGAAAGTGATACGGAGAGGAGGAGGGTCAAAGAGATGAGGAAGGGTTTAGGGAGTGGGAATGATCATGAAGAGGAGAAAGGGTTGTGGGGAAGGGTCATAGAGATGAAGAAGGGTTGTGGAGAGGAGGAAGGATCATAGAGATAGGGTATGGGGAGGGGGAAGGGTCATAGAGATGAGGAAGGGTTATGGGGACGGGGAAGGGTCATAGAGATGAGGAAGGGTTATGGGGACGGGGAAGGGTCATAGAGATGAGGAAGGGTTATGGGGACGAGAAAGGGTCATAGAGATGTGGAAGGGTTATGGAGAGGAGAAAGGGCCATAGAGATGAGGAAGAGTTATAAAGAGGGGGAAGGGTCACAGAGATGAGGAAGAATTATGGAGAGGAGGAAGGGTCACAGAGATGAGGAAGGGTTACAGAGATGAAGTGGGGTCATGGAATAAGGGAGGGTTATGGAGATGAGGAAGGGTTATGGAGATGAAGTGGGGTCATGGAGATGAAGTGGGGTCATGGAGATGAAGTGGGGTCATGGAGTAAGGGAGGGTTATGGAGATGAGGAAGGGTTTCGGAGATGAGGAAGGGTTTCGGAGATGAAGGGTTTCGGAGATGAGGAAGGGTTTCGGAGATGAGGAAGGGTTTCGGAGATGAGGAAGGGTTTCGGAGGTGAGGAAGGGTTTCGGAGATGAGGAAGGGTTTCGGAGATGAGGAAGGGTTTCGGAGATGAGGAAGGGTTTCGGAGATGAGGAAGGGTTGTGGAGATGAGGAAGGGTTATGGAGATGAGGAAGGGTTATGGAGATGAAGTGGGGACATGGAGTAAGGGAGGGTTATGGAGATGAGGAAGGGTTATGGAGATGAGGAAGGGTAATAGAGATGAAGTGGGGTCATGGAGTAAGGGAGGGTTATGGAGATGAGGAAGGGTTATGGAGATGACCCATCATCAGCATCTGGAGGAAGGGTTATGGAGATGTGGTACAGAGATTGGGAGGGGATACTGAAGATAGGGAGGTCACAACTTACCCTTGGGAATTCAAAGCTGTGTTGTCATGCCAGAAAGGCATGATCATGCTTTATTTCCAGCACATCAACAGTTATTCTTTTCTACCTGCGGCTTGTTTAAAGATGTAAAACATGGGGAACTGCATGTACTGCAGAGATGTACTAAAGATGTTATTTTTTTTCTTTCTTTTGCCTTGACATACACTTTAAGCCCCACATGAATCCAGGCAACAGTCCAGAGAAGACGTCACCTTTGAACACCGCAAAATACTCCAATGTACTTTCACCGCCTCCTCTTTGTCTGACCCTCTCCATCCTCTCCCTCTCTTTCTCCTTCAACACCGAGTGATACATAAAGTCCGTCCTTGCTCAATCTTTGAGGAGACTTCCCAGTCCCTGTGGGAAACAAACTCTACCAGACGCTGAGCTAAAGGAGCCTTCTATGTTCTTTTCATTCAAGAATGGGGGAAAAAAAAAAAGGCGGGGAATGGACGATGAAAAAAAAACCCATGAAAGGCCCTTGATTAGGACAGACCCAACAGGTCCAAAGCAAACAAACAAAATGAATGGTTACATCGACTCCAACTCCACCCCTTCTGTCAATTCCATTTTCCAGCTGTCACTTATAAGGGAATGTTTTTCTCCCCTTCTCTATTTATTGAAAGACAAAAGCAGTATAAATAATTGGAAACCTCTGCGTAGCTCTAGATTTTTTTTTTTTCTATTTTCAACCGTAGCAAAAAAAAAAAAATCCTCACAAATGCTGCCTATAGAGAACATTTTTGCCCAATATAACAAATTTCTGCATAGCACTATCTGGAAGCTATATATATATATATCTGTGCATAGCATTGATTTTTTTTTTCATTTGTGTTCTATATATATATTATTCACAAATAAATATATATATATATATATATATATATATATATATATATATATATATATATATATATATATTTATGTATTTACATTAATTTAAATTTTTTGTTAAAAAGCTGAACTGCAGGTAAGCAAATACAAAGCTTTTTCATATTGAAACCTGCCAGAGGATTTGGGTTTCTAATCATCTGCATGACACTGGAGGAGACATGTTTTTCTCTGTCGTATTTAGGTAGCTGAGTGAGGTCCTCTCTCTGCTCTCTTCCCCTATCAACATGTTCTTCATTAGCACATGATATTTCAGCCCACCTGATTAGTTTGTCTCTGCTTCTCCCTCCCCAAGTTTGAGCTCTGTTGTACAGGGACTGCAAGAGACTGATGCCAAGTTAGACCCAGATACTTGAATTACTTGCAAAAAAAAAAATGAAAATTAAAGTACTCTTAACACCCTATTTTTTTTATTAAAGTATTCATATGCATCATGTAAACCTGCACAAGATTTTTTATTTTTTTTCATCAAAATGGATTAAATCACCTACCTAATAATTATACAATTAGTGCTGCACAATTCTGGATAAAAGGAGAAATACAATTTTTTGCTTAAAATAAAGATCACGATTCTCGGCCTAATATCCTCTTTCAGATTATACAAAAAAATTGGGCTACTTTACTTTAGTTTTTTTTTTTCATGGAAGTGTATTTTTTCCCAAAAAATTGCATTTGGAAGACAGCTGCGCAAATACAGTGTGACATAAAATATTGCAACGACCTCCATTTTATTCTCTGAGGTCGCTGTTAAAATTATTTTATATATATATATATATATATATATATATATATATATATATATATATATATATATATATATATATATATATATATTTATTTGGGGGGTTCTAATTTATTTTCTAGCAAAAAATACTGATTTTAACTTGTAGGCAATAAGTCTCAGAAAAAGGCGTGGTCTTCAAGTGGTTAAACAAACCTAATTTACAGACCGAAGTTCATTCCTTTGATCTAAAAGAACCAAATGATACAATGTTTCTCTTTATCTCTCAGCGGTGAGCAATGTTGTAAAACTTTGCCGGCTATTTTTTTCTTTACAGCTCTGAGCACAGAACTGCTCTGCACCTGTTCCATGAGTCGTGGAAATGACGGATTAAGATCGCGAGGGGGGGTTGAATTGAGGTCATGATTTTTAAACGATTAATCGTGCAGCTCTATATACAATGATTTTCCCCCTTAATGACCAGGCCATATTTTGCGATTCGGCACTTCGTTACTTTAACGGACAGTTGCACGGTTGTGCGACGCTGTACCCAAAAAAAATTGATGTCCTTTTTTCCCCACAAATAGAGCTTTCTTTTTGTGGTATTTGATCACATGTGCGATTTTTATTTTTTGTGCTATAAACAAAAAAAAAAAAGTGACAATTCTGAACAAAAAACAATATTTTTCACATTCTGCTATATACCATTCTCAAAAAAAAAAAAAAAATTAAAAATCAAAAATGTTTAACACTTTAGGCCAATTTGTTTTTTGCTACATATTTTTGGTAAAAAAAAAAAAAAATTGCAATAAGCGTATTTTGATTGGTTTGCACAAAAGTTATCACGTCAACAAACTACGGGAAAGATTTATGTCATTTTTAATAGTTTTTTTTTTTACTAGTAATGGCGGCGATCTGCGATTTTTAGCGGGACTTTCGCGGCGGACAGATAGGACCCCTAACTGACATTTTTGACACTTTTCGGGGTACCAGTGACATTACTACAGTAATCAGTGCTAAAAATATGCACTGTTACTGTACTAATGACACTGGCAGGGAAGGTGTTGACACTGTGGGTGACCAAGGGGTTAAATGTGGCCTAGGGGAGTGAGTAACTGTGGCTTGTGAAATGACCATAGAGACCTGTGATCCTTTATAGAAGGATCACAGGAGCTCTGTGATCATTCCAGGGAGGAGAACGGTCGGCTGTGTTTACAACATCTGACCGTTCTCCTCTCTCAGCAGGGAACAATCGCGGGTGTCACGTGGCAATCGGAGCCACCTGCCACATGCATCGGAGTCCCTGCTGCCGAGCAGGTGCGCAACCGACGTAGGTCTATGTCGTTTCGCGCAGGACGGCTGCACTGCCGCAGTAAATCGGTGGCGGGCGGTTGGGAACCGGTTAATATAACTATTAGCTTATTAGCTACTTAGCCACATCTTGTACAAGCCGCTGGCTCACTCTTACTCAGCACTGCTTCCCTGAACCTCCTGTCCAAGAGCGCACAGAGTAGCTATAATTCATGTGACTGATCTGCGGCCATGCAAAAAACACAATAAAACAATTGGGATGCGACATTTTTTTCCAGATACAATCTTGCCCAACATAGTCCATCTGGTTCCTATTGGCAGTGGCCAGCGCTGTCTGGGAAGCTGTAGTCTTAGGCGGCAGGGATGGTAAGGGGGGCTCCTGGAAGGCAACAGATCCACCCTACAAATCTGAAATTTACAAAAGGTGATAAAAAAGGAGCGAGAGGCTGCAAAAAGAAGGCTAGGAGAAAGACATGTCAGTGCCAAATTGTGCCGCTGAATGCCACATTATTAATGGAGGGCATCAATAAACACAGAGATCCATTAATGGAGGGTATCAATAAACACAGAGATCCATTAATGGAGGGCATCAATAAAGACAGAGATCCATTAATGGAGGGTATCAATAAACACAGAGATCCGTTATTAGAGGGTATCACTAAACACAGAGATCCGTTAATGGAGGGTATCACTAAACACAGAGATCCATTAATGGAGGGTATCACTAAACACAGAGATCCATTAATGGAGAGTATCAATAAAACACAGAGATCCATTAATGGAGGGTATCAAACACAGAGATCCATTAATGGAGGGTATCAAAACACAGAGATCCATTAATGGAGGGTATCAATAAACACAGAGATCCATTAATGGAGGGTATCAATAAACACAGAGATCCATTAATGGAGGGCATCAATAAACACAGAGATCCATTAATGGAAGGTATCACTAAACACAGAGATCCATTAATGGAGGGTATCACTAAACACAGAGATCCATTAATGGAGGGTATCACTAAACACAGAGATCCATTAATGGAGAGTATCAATAAAACACAGAGATCCATTAATGGAGGGTATCAATAAACACAAAGATCCATTAATGGAGGGTATCAAACACAGAGATCCATTAATGGAGGGTATCAAAACACAGAGATCCATTAATGGAGGGTATCAATAAACACAGAGATCCATTAATGGAGGGTATCAATAAACACAGAGATCCATTAATGGAGGGCATCAATAAACACAGAGATCCATTAATGGAAGGTATCACTAAACACAGAGATCCATTAATGGAGGGCATCAATAAACAGAGATCCATTAATGGAGGGTATCAATAAACACAGAGATCCATTAATGGAGGGTATCACTAAACACAGAGATCCATTAATGGAGGGCATCAATAAACACAGAGATCCATTAATGGAGGGTATCAATAAACACAGAGATCCATTAATGGAGGGTATCAATAAACACAGAGATCCGTTATTAGAGGGTATCACTAAACACAGAGATCCATTAATGGAGGGTATCAATAAACACAGAGATCCGTTAATGGAGGGCATCAACAAACACAGAGATCCGTTAACTCGTCTCTTTCTCTATCTGCCTGTAGATTGGCTTATGTTCAGGTGCGTTCTGTTTACCTTCAATATCCTTCAAGTGTAACCAACTGTGCAACAAACTTTGAAGATAAATAGCGGTTCCCAGCATGGAGCAACCTCAATCTAAAATCGCTGCCGCCGAGATCCGCCTTATGTTTCGGCTTTCTTTTGCCGGTACAAAAAAAAAATGCAATGGCTAAACTTTTTTTTTTTACTTTTCGATTTACAAAAGATAGAACTGTGCTTGTTAGACTGGGGGGGTTCGGAGAGGTTGCTGAAATGAACTGTTCCATGAGCATCTAATGTAAAAAATGCTGGAACCCTCAAACCCCCCCCCCCCAAATGGAAAATGTCCAAAAATGTCCATTTAGGGCTCATTTACATGCCCGTTCTAAAGTATATAGTAGTGCATAGTTTTGTATGCATCTAAAATCAGCACTATAGGAATCAATGGGGCCACACACACACACCTGTGTCTACAACGTAAACGTGCGCTGCATTTCCAGCGTACAAAAAAAAAATACATGTATGACCAGCGTAAGATTTCCCTCGTTCAGTCCCAAGGGGGAGCTTGTACAGGGGGCTTTTTTTTTTTTTCTTCAAGGGTAAGGTTTCATATGCACATGGGGCAATGTAAAAGCTTGGCGTAAATTCCCAACACTTTCACAGGAAACCGCACAGCCTGCCATAAGGGCCGGATCACATTTGTGCGATCACAGAGATCGCATGTAATTTGGAGAGCACTGCTCCTAAAATTACATGTGGGCGGTGCAAATTTCAGCCATACAGTTTGTATGGCTGAATTTGCACCGCAATCGCACTAAAACACGCACAGGACCCTCTTTTTTATCCGAATCAGAATCGGATCGCATGGTGGTTCACACTAGTGTGATCCGATTCTGTGCGCACTTGCAGATCGCACTGCGATATGCGATCTCAACTGGGGGTGTCGTTAACTTTTAATTGACACCCCCTGCGTATCGCATATGGCAGTGTGAACTGCCAGGGGTGCGGATGCGATGCGGGAACACGCTGTATATTCGCAGCGTTCCCGCATCGCAGAAGTGTGAACCGGGACTTAGAGTCGGTTTACACTGAGGCAACACAACTCCTTACTACTTCGGGGGCGACTTGTGCATTACCATGCACCACGACTTCGGAGCGACTTGCAGGGACTTCACATAATGGAAGTCAATGCAAGTCGCTCCGAGATCGCCCCGAAGTAGTACAGGACCCTTTTTCTAAGTCGGAGCGACTTGTGTCACTCCTATTAGAACGGGTCCTGTAGCGGTCAGTGGACCGCGAGGGAGCGCGACTTGTCAGGCTGACAAGTCGCCTGACAAGTCGCGCTAGTGTGGACCGGGTCTAAGTGCCAGTTCACATATGTGCGGCTGCGGTGATCGCATATAACATCGGAGCGCACTGCTCCTTCATTACATGTGATCGGGTGTGCGGTGCGAATTCAGCCATACACTTTGTTTGGCTAAATTCGCACTGCACCCGCAGTAAAGTCGCACATGACCCTTTTTTTGAGCCGCCATCAGGATCGGATCGCACAGCGGTTCACACTTGTGCCATCCGATCCTGTGCGAACTGTCAGATCGCACTGCGATATGCGATCAAACTGGGGGTGTCGTTAAGATTACATTGACACCCCCAGCGTATATCGCATATGGCAGTGTGAACTGCAAAGGGTGCGTTTGCGATGCGGGAACAGGCTGCGAATTCGCAGTCTTCCCGCATCGCATAAGTGTGAACCGAGCCTAACAGCAAGTAACTCCACCTTTTGGTGATTAAAAAACAAAAACAAACAAACATTCCCCTCTGGATGATCTCTGTACATTGTAAGGATTCTAATGGCGCTTTTCTACTGCATGGAACCGAACAGTTCGGCTCGCTTTTGTGCTTTTGCACTGCTGGTACCGCATGGTACGGTGTAGGAACGGTTCGGTACGGTACAGCGGCGCTTTTCCACTGCATGGAACCGAACGGTACGGCTCTCAAAAACAGTACCACCTCGATTGTGGTTCCAAGAGGTACCATACCCGGTACCATATCCCACAATCCTTTGCATGCAGTCACTACTAGCCACTGATTGGTCAGAGAATCGTTGTTATCCCACCCACTTAACTTTAGTACTACTTTAGTGGAAAAGCAAACCATACCTTACCGAACCGTTCCAACACCGTACCATGCGGTACCAGCAGTGCAAAAGCAAACCGGGCCAAGTAGAGCAGAGTAGAGCCGAGCCGGTACTTGCAGTGGAAAAGTGCCATAACAACCTTTGTTGAAGATTCCTGCCTTTTGTTATTCTGAAGAAATAGCTGTTTGTCTGTGTCCATGTGCAGAGTGGATGCAAATGATTTTATAAATATTAATCAGCTGCTGCACTTGCAGGGCTCTAATGTGGAAAGTGGGAGGGTCTGCACCTCTTAAGACTTGATTTCTCTTTGAGAGTATCTCACCTAAAATGATATTTTTGTTGCAGGGGGGATGCCCAAAATCTGACTTGGGTCTTAGTGCAGACTTCTGGGAAAACCAGTGAGCCAATCACACAAGCAAACAATTTGGCTGAAAAAGTGGAAACGCATGAAACAGATTTTAAAATGTATTTCCAAATCCACGTATGATGGATCCCCCAAATTGGATTGGGCTGGACCTGTGCAGTCTTCCTTTATTTTACACAAACTCTCAGCGCTCTATGAATCTTGTATATTAATAATCCAAAGAATTGATCTGGTGATGACGGGGTTAAAGGCAGATTTCGAGGCTAACTGTAAAGACTATGAGATCATAAGGAGGGGAATTTTTAATGTGATAAATACTCCATACAAGGGCTATCCCATCTGGCTTGTCTAGGCCGGATAACTCTCCCTGGGGGGTCTAAAACTGCCCATGGCATCACAGATGAGACCAAAAAAAAAAAAAGGAGGGGGATAAGAGACCAAATTAGCTCAGTTAAATACAAGGAGGGAGGAACCAATGAGAAGCAGCAATAGAGGGATAATTAGCAATGTATCTATGCTCTGCTACACATGATGGAGTCATGTATGTCACAGATCCTGGGGACCGGACTGAAGCCCCGTTAGGTCATTGGCTGGGGGAGGAGAGAGGACGCCACTGTATCCCTTTACCTGTAATAGAAAAAGAGGTGTCATCCATGCGACTGTGCTGATTAATGGAGCGATGCAAATCTCAGGACTGGATGGAGGAAAATAAAAATCCTTTAGGCAGGAAAACATTTAGTAGGCTTTTTTGGAGTTCACCTTTAACCACTTTAAGACCGGAAAGATTTGCCCCCTTCCTGACCAGGCCCTTTTTTGCGATTCGGCACTGCATGACTTTAACGGACAATTGCGCGCTCGTGCAACACTGTACCCAAATAAAATCGATGTCCTTTTTTTCCCACAAACAGAGCTTTCTTTTGGCGGTATTTGATCACCTCTGATTTTTTTTTTTTGCGCTATAAACAAAAAAAGAGCGCGACAAATTTTGAAAAACAAAAACAATATTGTTCACATTCGGCTATATAAAATTCTTTAACCGCTTGCCGACTGCGCACAGTATATTTACTACGGCAGTCAGCCCCTCACAGGCAGAGCGACGTAGGTCTACGTCGCTAGCCTGTGAGGCTCTGGGGAGCGAGCGCGGTCACGGACCCCCCCGCGCGTGTGACCGGCGGACCCGATGTCCGCCGGTCACTCGGCGATCGTCGGTGGAGAGGGAGAAAGGCAGGCGGCTAATGTAAACAAGCCACCTGTCATTCTCCCCGGTGTAGAAACACCGATCACACGGTTCTACTATGTAGGACCGTTGATCAGTGTTCCTACAGCTGAAGCCACAGTCAATCACAGTTAGAATCACGCCCCTAGGGACACACACAGCCCCTCCCTCTCAAATAAAGTTAACCCCTTCACTACCAGTGTATTTTTACAGTAAGAGTGCATATATATAGCACTGATTACTGTAGAAATGTCACTGGTAACCCCAAAAGTGTCAAAAATGTAAGTCAAGGGTCCGATCTGTCCGCCGCAATGTCGCAGTACCGCAAAAAAAAAAAAAAAAAAAATCGCAGATCGCCGCCATTACGCGTTAAAAAAAAAAAAACAACAAAAATGACAAAAATCTTTCCCTTTGTTAGTAAACGCGATAACTTTTGCGCAAACCAATAAAAATACGCTTTTTGCGATTTTTTTTTACCAAACATATGTAGCATAAAACAAATTGGCCGAAAACAAGTTTGCCCAAAATGTTAAACAATTTTTGATTTTTACATTTTTTTTTTTTAACCACTTAAGCCCCGCAGGATTTGGCTGCTAAACGACCAGGGGGTATTTTGCGATTCGGCACTGCGTGACTTTTACGGACAATTGCGCGGTTGTGCGACGCTGTACCTAAACAAATTTGACGTCCTTTTTTTTCCCCACAAACAGAGCTTTCTTTTGGTGGTATTTGATCACCTGTGCGATTTTTTGATCATGAGCTATAAACAAAAAAAAGAGCGTCAATTTTGCAAAAATAACAATATTTTTCACATTTTTTTTATATGAAATTCCCCCCCCCCCCCCCCCCAAGAATGTAAAAATCTAAATTTAACATTTTTGCTACATATTTTTGGTTAAAAAAAAAAAAAAAAAAATCGCAATAAGCGTATTTTGATTGGTTTGCACAAAAGTTATCGCGTCTACTAACTACGGGAAAGATTTAGGTCATTTTTTTTTTTTACTAGTAATGGCGGCAATCTGCAATTTTTTGTGGGACTGCTACATTGCGGCGGACAGATCGGACCCCTAATTGTGTTTACAACAGCTGACCGTTCTTCTCTCTCAGCGGGGAACGATTGCGGATGTCAGGCAGCAATCGGAGCCGGCTTCTCCGCTGATGAGTGGGGGCAGGAGCGCGCCGGCATGTCCACCGGCTGGCCAAAGACCTGAACAAAGCCGGAATGGGCTCTGATTGGATCCCCGATGCAGTATCCCAGAAGCAATGTCATGACATCACTACCAGGTTTTTAAAAAAATTTGAGTATTCAAAACAGCCAAAATTGCCATTTTGAATGCGTTTTAAGTGCAGAGGAGGGGTTTGGGGTCTTTTAAACCCCAGATCCCTCCATAAAGAGTACCGGTCACTGCCTATCACTGTCACAAGGGATGTTTACGTTACTTTTGATAGCAAGAAAAGTAATTAAAAAAAAAAAAAAAAGGACAGTGTAAAAATCAAAAAACTTTAAATGTACAGAAAATCGGCACCGAATATTGGCTATTGGCCTGAAGGGTGGCCGGAAGATTGGTATTAGTATTGACCCTGGAAAAACAATATTGGTCGATCCCTACTAAAAATCCCAAATCCCTCCAATGGGGGTACAGACAGCAATAAAATTGACAGATATACTTTATCATTGAAGGGTAAGGCCCACCTTCCAAGCCCCCCATTTGCCATTATTGTGACCCTTGAGTCTTTTTATTTTTTGCCCAATCTGCAACCTAGGCTTATGCGCTAGTTGGTTGGTTCATATTTAACTCCTCTCCGGGATAAAGAAGTCGAGATTTAGTAAAGGCCCGTACACACGTAGCGATTGTCGGCCGTAAATATTCGGCCGCCGAACGATCGGCCAATTGTCGGCTTGTTAGTATGATGCTTCCGACAACCGACTGCGACTTTTCGGCCGAACAGAATCGGGTGTGCAGGCTATAACATTTTTGTTGGCCATCACCAGAACTGGGCATGCTCAGAGAAGAAAAAACACACGGAAAGTTAACCATCACATGACATCACTTCTGCAGTCAGTTGTTGTTGGCCGACAAAATTCGTGTGCAGTCTTTAGCACTTTTCAACCGACAGGACCGCACCGGACAAAAGACGGCCGATCGTTCGGCCGACGTTCGGTACGTGTGTACGGGGCTTTAGAATTTGCAAAGCTGCTGCTAAACACGTGTGTTGAACATCAAAGTATCCAAAGCGAAACTTCGGGCTCTTAAACACATTATAGTGCAAGGCAGAATCTGTTCTACCCAGTAAACTAATAAAGTTACAAAACATTGTGGGAAAATATCTTATTTTTTGGAGCAAAACTGGAGTCCAATAATGCTAAGCTATACAGGTCAAAGCCAGCAGCAGAAGGGGAAGGGTGGTGGTACCATGCATACTACCAGGAAACCACAAGTCCCAGGACCTCTACAAGAAGCACCTTCTGCGAATAATGAGGTATGATTGTTGTTGGGTACTGGGTGACAGAGGCGTTGTTCAGAAGCCAGTTTGTGGTTTTTCACTGCTGTAGCGGCAAAGCAGAGAGCACGGAATATTACCCAGAATCAGGTCACACTCTAACAAAATGCCAACATCCTCACACACACAGTGCTTTATTGTGACTTTTGAGGATCATTCTATTAAATTCCATCAGATTTCACCAAGCTACAAATTGATTCCCTTGCTATGCATCTCCTTGACTCCTGCAACTCCCTCCTCGTAGACCCTTCACTTCTTCATTAATGCTGCTGCTAGACTCATCCACCTTACCAGCCATTCAGTGTCCACCACTCCTCTCTGCCAATCTCTTCACTAGCTTTCCATTTCCCCCTAAAAAAAGCTAAAAATATTAACATACAAAGCCATCCATAACTTTGCCCTGAGTTGCGTCACTAAACTTCTCTAAAATTACCGACCAAACTGTCCAATAATCTCCTCCCAAGATCTGGCGCTCTACCTCCCCAACGCCTCCTCCTAATATTTTCCTCTAGGACATTATTAAAGCCTCGCTCATCTTCTGGAACCCACCACCCCAATTTGTTCAGCTATATTCTACTTTGTCTGCCTTTTTAAATCCCTAAAAACTAATTTATTTTTTACCACTTTCCCCACCCTATAAAATTGTAAGCTCTTAGAAGCACAGCCCTCCTAATTCTCTTGTCTTGAATTGTTTTTTTTTTAACGGTATTTTTTACCTTTATTTTGTAAATCGCCGTGCAAACTGTTGGCGCTATAAAAACCATATAGAATAATAATAATAATAATAATAATAATAATTCAGAATGTGCTCACTGGTCATGGGCAGTGGAAGACAAGGCCCCAATGACTGTTACCAGACAGTAAGGCTAGATCAGTGGTCTCCAAACTGTGGCCCTTTGCTAGCCTTTATCCAGCCCTTGGGGCACTATTCCTCCAAATGATATGAGGCCCTATTCTTCTCACTGACATCAACATGAGGGCATAATCCCTGCCACTGATACCAACGATGGGGCATTATTGCTCCCACTAATATTGATAATGGGGCATTATTCATTCCACTGACACAAACAATGGGGTTTCTTCCACTGACCCAAACAGTGGGGCATAATTCCTGCCACTGACACTAATGATAGTGCATTTTTGCGCCTACTAATACCAATGATGGGGCACGGTTTCTTCCACGGATACCATTGGTGGGGCACGGTTTCTTCCAAGGATACCACTGATGAGCACTTTTCCTCTTCCTACTAGCCACCAAGCCTGCCTGAGGCCTTGTTAATTCTCGCCGATGCTGGGCCTGGGACACTTTATACCCCCGCACCCGCTAAAATTCAGCCCCCCCCCCTAAAGTCCTAAGGACAGTAAACTGGCCCTTTGAAAAGTTTGGGGACCCCTGGGCTAGACTATCAAGGCAACACAATAATTGCTCAATCTATTAAACTGTAATATGTGAAGACGACACTTATTGATGCTCATATTCCTGCCTTAAAACCCTATTTGATCAAACGTAAGTGGATACCCCTCAAAATGATTGAGTTTGCTCTGGGTGACCTGACTGTGCATATCCATAAGGCATGAATATATTGCACCCAGACGATCAAGAAGTTGGTACTAAGAGAATTTCTAATACAGTTTTGCTCCTTGGAGAACATTATTTTGAACAACTACGCCACAACACATTAAAAAATTACCTACTTAATTTTTATTTTTGACTACGTTAATGATATGCATACAGTACGAAGGCAATTGTGTGCTTTCAACCTTGTGGTACCAGTTTGAGGAAGGACCTTTTCTGTTACAGAATGACTGTGCCCCTGTGCACAAAACCAGCTCCATAAAGACATGGTTTGAGGAGTTTGGTGTGGAAGAACAGGAGTGACCTGCATAGATATGCGACTTCAACCCCTTTGGGATTACCTGAAACACCCATTGTGAACCAGGTCTTCACATCCCATCAGTACCTGGGCTGACAAATGCTGCAAGGGCACAAAGTCCGAAATCCACACTCCTCAATCTTGTTGAAAGCCACCAGGAGAATGGAGGCCATTTTAGCTGCTAAGTTGGGTCAATTGTAAACTATTTGTATTACATTTTTAAAATAGGACATCCAAGATAGGTGCGACGGTCATCAAACTTCTGGCTGTATAGTGTATGTTGGCACTTACCTCTAAAGACACATTTCCATGCAGATATTGAGAAGAATCAAAGAAGTGAATTAGTAGATCCTCTTCAGTGGATCTTTCTCACGCAACTAGCCCCAAGAGCCGATTCACACTACTCTGACTTGGGACACGACTTGTGTACCCTCAAGTCGCCCCAAGTCTCTTGTCATCACAAATTCAATGTAAATGAATGAGAGCCGTCTTAATATGCACTACTGAAGTCGCTCCGACTTCAGAAAAGGTTCCTGCACTACTTCAAGGCGACCTCTATCCGACTTATGCACATAGATTTCAATGGGAGTCGCCTCCAAGTCGGATCCTTATCTATTTTCAAGCGACTTATCAGACTTTCCAGGAAGAAGAAAAAGATTACCCAGGCATTCCCCACAGACAAAGTCGCCTATCATTTAAGTCTCTTCAAAGTAGTGCACAAGTCTCTTCAAAGTAGTGCACAAGTCTCTTCAAAGTAGTGCACAAGTCTCTTCAAAGTAGTGCACAAGTCTCTAAACAAGTCTCTAAACAAGTCTCTAAACAAGTCTCTAAACAAGTCTCTAAACAAGTCTCTTCAAAGTCACGCTTAAAAGTCGCTCCTTCATGGGGCAACTTTCTGGTCGCGGTAGTGTGAACCGGCTCTAAATCACTGAATTCCCTCCCCATCTATCTAAAACTTTCCCAGCCACTTGAAGAAAAGTGATGCATTACAACAGCTCCCTGTACACAGTTGCAACAAATGTTCACTTGTTACAAATAAACATTTTCTCTTCTTTTTATTTTGGGCCCTAGTAACTTCCAAATTCATTATATCGCCAGCCTGGGAAAAAAAGAGCCTCTCCTTTCCTCTACAAATCAATATTCTTTGTTACGGCTGGGAACCGAGTGGCCTTGTAGTAAGTAATCCCCCACTCGAATACTTAAATGGACACTCCAGCCCTTTCTGTAGGTAGCAATCAGTTTCAATGAGCCTAAAATAAAATAAAATGTAAAAAAAAAGTGTGTGTGTTGGGGGGGGGGCTGGAAAGAAAATGTTAATTTATTTACATGTCAGTCAGTCTGGTTAAAGAACAAAAAAAAAAAAGTAGTCTTTGTGTATATGTCAATGCGATTAGGTGGTAGAGTTTTCAGCCTCACGGGAGGTAGAAGGTTTGCTGCATACCCTTGGGAAGGCGTTTCTCGCGCCCAAGCCCCGATGGGAAAAGGAACAAAGCAAAGTGTAAGTGTGATGTAGAAATCTCATTTTTATGTGGCAATGGAAGTGACAGACACAAAAAAAAAAAAAAAAGTTCCAAGCGCCAATGACAGGAAGTGCTAGACAAAATACTCGTTCTGCTCGTTACCTTTTTTTTTAGCTCCTACAACATCTTTGTGAGGGTCGCTTCCATGAAGAGTTGACCAGCACCAATAAATAAGGATTATCGCAAGAGGCACCCAGCAAAATAAGCCAGAGTTTCCTCTTTATCAGTTCTGATCAGCAAAAGATTAGAATAAAATGAGGCTGAATGCAATTAATCTATGGCCAAGTACCCAGAGCCAACATAACCAGAACCTTCATGAGCTCCATCACACCCAAGTGGTCAGCAGTCTGCAATCCCAAAAATGATCCCTAGCAAATGTTTGCGTAATGCAGCAATAAGCATCTCCGGGGGTAATGATGACCTTATGTACAGTTCACACAACCAATGAACATGTTGGAAGCATTTGGAACAGAGGAAGTCCTGCTCTGAGATCAGACATTGCACCAATTACTGGTCCCATTCAGAGCACTCAGTGGGGACAGAGTGGCACAAAGCAAAGCAGCAATTTTCTCCCGGGCGGATTTCTAACATTTAAGCTCATGGAAACACACAAAGGTGGCAGACGGACAAATGAGAAGGAAATTTCATCAGATAATTACACTGAGAAGAAAATGTAGACGCGGGCCAAACACAAGCTAGCACGGGCTGGCGCACATCATGGTGGAGCCTTGTCAAGTAGGCTAGAAGCCTTTTTTTTTTCAGCTGAGACCGCGTTTGAGGTTGGATAAAGCTGGACAAACATCAAGACTCTGAAGCCAAAAAAAAAACAGCTGCCACCTGACTTTTTGGAGGATTTTCTGTTGTATGTTCCTAATGCCTCGTACACACGCAACGATTATCGGTTGACCGATCGTCCGACTTTTGTCCAGAGTGGTGTTTTGTTGGTTGGAATGTGCCTAGACTGCACACTAATTTTCTCGGCCAACAAAAATCTACTTCAGAAGTGATGTCATGTGATGGTTTACTTTCCGTGTGTCTTTTCTTCTCTGAGCATGCCCAGTCTTGCTCATCAGATTTTTGTCTGCCGAAATCTGTACAGACTGACGGAAAATCGGCCGTTGTGTTGACGGCCAACAAAAATTTTATAGCCTGCACACCAGATTTTTTTCGGCCGAAAAGTCAGAGTCGGTTGTCGGAAGCATCATACTAACAAGCCAAAAATCGGCCGATCGGACGTTGGCCGAAAATTCACGGCCAATAATCGATGCGTGTGTACGGGGCTTTAGAACCATTAAGGAACTTAGGCCCTTTTACACTTGTAAAAAACACACCAACGCTGTCAATAACACAAACCAATGCATCTATAGCATTAAACTCACGTCTTTGATGCGCTTAACACAGGTTTAAGGCGCAATAAAAATGTACCTTGGATGCCCTCCAAGTGTTTTTTTTTTTTTTTTTTTAAAAAGGGGGAAGTATTTTTTTTCCACCTCCCCCCACCATTCCAGTGATATTTGATACATGCTTGTCAAGCGTGCTGTAAACGTGGTGTAAACACTACAGCGCATTTACTGCACATTACCATAGACTTGAGTGGAAGCAGTTAACAAGCTTTAACTCCTCCCAGACTCAACATGTAGCTTCATTTATGCCACAAAGCAGGACAAAAGGGACGTAAATGCTACATGTTTTTCAAATGTGAACAGCTCTGGCCGCTGCCCAGATTATCCATTGTATGCTGCTTTGCTAGGCATTTGAGGAGCGGCAGAAACACCCCCTTAACCACCAGTATCCAATGCCAGTGTGAACAGGGCTTACTAAAATTTTTGAGATAAGCTATGAGTACTAAAGTGTACTTAAAGCAGAGTTCCAGTCCCCCAATTACATTTTTTATAAATACTCTCACGTTATTGTTACCACTTCCATTGTAACATTTGGATACATCAATGTCCCCATCAGAGTTCCCCTTACATCAGTGTCCCCATCAGAGTTCCCCTTACATCAGTGTCCCCATCAGAGTCCCCCTTACATCAGTGTTCCCAGAGTGCCCCTTTACATCAGTGTTCCCATCAGAGTCCCCCTTACATCAGTGTCCCCCTTTACATCAGTGTTCCCAGAGTGCCCCTTTACATTAGTGTCCCCATCAGAGTGCCCCTTTACATTAGTGTCCATATATACTTCTATTTGTCCCCCTCAGAGCTGAGTGTACATGTACTGTACTCATGACAATATTCCCGCAATTTCTCAAAAAGAATAATCCGCCCAAAAGGAATAGTTTTCCGTCATGCGCATGCGCAGAGAACACAGAGATCGAGGCAGAGTCTGACATTTCGATTCTACACCCTCCGCGGTTTGCCTCTTGTTGGATAATGCCACAGAGAAACTGTGAATGTGCAGTGTTATCATCATGCCAGCTGATAGGGATATCAGCTGCAGTGATGTTACGTACTGCGCATGCGCAGTTCATTGGATGCATTTTTCGATGGGAGGCATTATTTGACAGGACACCGGCAGGGTGTTGTACATAGCTTTCTGAAAACACCAAATGCCTTAATACCCTCAGCTCTGATACAAGCAGTTGGTCGGTTCTTGGATGGAGTCATGCATTTATCAAAATGCCTTAAAGGGCGGATGTTAGTCTAAAAAAGTAGGCATTCCTAGGCAGGATGCGTTTACATAGGTACGTCCACATTTGATGTTGAGCCTCCATGGCTGAAACTACTAAAATCCAAAGAATAAAAGGGGTGGGCCAGGCTGTTGAGGTGACATCATCAGCTTCCAGGGAAGGGATGGGACGTGTTTTCTGTATCAAATAAAAAAAATAAAAAGTTGCCCAAACTGTACTTGCATGACCCTTCACTAAGCAGACAGAGGGGCTTTTGTTTTAGTGGAAGCCCCCAGACTGTAGAATAACTCGTACATTATCCGGCTGTCAATTAGCAGTACATTATTTAGGAAGGGCCAAAGCTTCTCCGCAGCTACTCATGTGTGACTAAGTATCCCGTCTCCTCATTGAAGGGACAGGGGTAGAATTTACAGCTCTTTCCTCCCAGGCCTCACCATAGGAAAAACACCCCCCACCCCACCCCCCTTCCCTCCTCCAGCCCTGTGGCAAAGGGCACCATTTATTGTGCTGCCTGATAAAAACACAAATAAGTCTGCGGACAGAACAAAGCTTGCTGCAGACACCCCGCCACACACAAAGTATTTGATGGCACTTGAAAACAAGGAAGGCCATAGTAAAAAGGAGACACATTCCAGGCCCTGCAAGGCTCTCCTGCCCCTCCTGTCACTCTCTAGACACTGGAACTGCCACCGGCTGATTTACTGCTCCGGTATGAGGGCAAGGCACCTCTGGCCTACAGCTCCAAACACTAGAAAATCACATTATCTGGAGCTGTGTCATCTGCAACAGCCAACAGGCCTCCCCCACCTCCAACCTTCCCCAGGAGGATTAAAGGTCCCTAGACTTATCTAGGGTCACAATGAACTTTGGTTGGCCATACATGGTTCATTTTTATGCTAAAGGTGGGTGCACATAAAGAAAATTGGGCGAACGATCGTCAGGTTTTCCTCAATGTTTCGCAACAGGTCAAAATAGAGGATGGAAAGAATGTATGAAAATTCTCGTACGACAAAGGCTTTTTTTTTTTGTTGTTGTTTATTGTTGAAAATCATTACTTCTGTTCATGTCGGTTCACACTGATCCGACCCGACTTCTGGTGACTAATGCTGTTGCCCGTGCACCGCGACTACGGCGCGGCTTGCAACGACTTCAATGGAAGTCGCTCCGACTTTGCAAAAAAAAAAAAAAAGGTGCAGGAACCTTTTTCTAAGTCGGAGCGCTCCTATTAGAACGGTTCCATTGCACAGCATGGACCGCTACTTGTCAGGCGACCAAGTCGGAACAGTGTGAACCGGCACTTCATGTACGAGAAAACTGTTGGCGTTTGTCCCATTGGAAATATTTGTTAGGACAAAGTCTGAATCCGATCTCGAAAAATGTGTACACTCATACGGAAAAGGCACAATCGTGCTTCGTACAGGATTTTTCTTTCGATTTCCTTACAATGTGTACCCTACTAAACCCCTTCTTACTTGGTACTCTGGGTAGAGCAATAAAAGCATAATCAACTGCCCCTCATATAAAGAGCTGTCCATCTGGATCTCATGCCACCATCTTGTGATGACATCAGGAGGCCAGTTGACTCCTCAGGGTTCTAGCAGCTGGCCTCCAGATAAAGCAGTGTGAGCTATATAATCGCAAAGCTTCCTTAGATGCATGACATGTCTACCCCAAGGAGGCTTAGGGCGGGTGGGAATATCATTCTCACCTAGGCGAGGAAAGTAAAAGCTCTGGCTTTGCGTCGCCTGAAAATAGGTATCTACCCCCCACCCCACGAAAAAAAAAAAAATGTGTTGAATCAGATGAAGAGATTGGGGGTGAGGTAGGGGGAAGTGGAGCAACATAGAAGGAAGCAAAAATGAGTGAAGGTGGTTCACTTTAATGAGGTTTGTTTTCAGATTGTTTTCTACCACAGTGAGCCTCAAAAATTAAAGGCGAAGGATAAAATCACTAGCCTCACTATGGAGGATCTCCAGGTGCCATGCACAAAAATCCATAATGGTTTCACATGCAAAGAATACCAAAAGACTGAACAAACGAACATTCCCCAAACACAGTAATAAGAGAGTGGGAAAACTGCATGAAAAAAAAAAAAAAAAAACATTTTATCACTTCTGTTCATCCCGAAATCGAACATTACAAATCAAAACATTGGGATGGCAACAGACGGTGATGAAAATACACTAGGTAAGCCATAATCTTTTTTTTTTCCTCATTACAAACCTTCTACAACTTACTGACCACGCTAATGTACCATGAGCTGCAGGTTTCAAGCCGAAGTTTAAGTATGGCAGTTTTTACTCAGGTACCTTGGTTTACCTTGTACCAATATAAGTATGCATTACCTGTGGAATCCCCATGGAAGATGGATATATAGGTTAGGGCAACTGCTTGGCATGGGACCTTGAAGCTAGTGATCACAAGGACCGGGAAAATAGGAGATTACCCGGACGGGGAGGCTAGTGGAGATTACCCGGACGGGAAGCTAGTGGAGATTACCCGGACGGGGAAGCTAGTGGAGATTACCCGGACGGGGAAGCTAGTGAAGATTACACAGAAGGGGAAGCTAGTGGAGATCACCGGGACTGGGAAGCTAGTGGAGATTACACGGAAGGGGAAGCTAGTGAAGATTACACGGAAGGGGAAGCTAGTGGAGATTACCCGGACGGGGAAGCTAGTGGAGCTTACACGGACGGGGAAGCTAGTGGAGCTTACACGGAAGTGGAAGCTAGTGGAGATTACATGGAAGGGGAAGCTAGTGGAGATTACCCGGACGGGGAAGCTAGTGGAGAATACACGGAAGTGGAAGCTAGTGGAGATTACACGGAAGTGGAAGCTAGTGGAGATCACCGGGACTGGGAAGCTAGTGGAGATCACCGGGACCGACCGAGAAGCTAGTGGAGATCACCAGGACCGACCGGGAAGCTAGTGGAGATAATCATAAAAGCAGTGACTTCTACAGTGATTTCTGACTTCTAGAGGAATACCACAGGTAGGGCACATATATACTTAACACCGGTCCAAGCTGGAGCAATGGAAGTAGGTAAAAAACTGCCATACTTCGACTTCAATTTTAATAATTTTTGCAATGGTTTCTTTGAAACTTATATCATGGGCTCCTCTATAAATAAAAGGTTGAGAAAGGCTGCTATAGAGTGACCGCTTTCAGTGTGCTGGGAGTGCTGACATCACATCCAAGATGGCGACAGCTGGCATCAAGCTCAGGGCTTTTAGATGTCTAAACAAGGGTGAGTTTTACAGGTAATAACATGCCTAACTTAAGATAAATTTGAATATAAGCGTATAAAAGGAAGTGTACTGCTAGAAGGATCACCCAGGAAAAAAAAAATATATATATATATATATATATATATATATATATATATATATATAATGTATATAAAGAAATAGATCCAGGTCTCTATTTATTGCCATTACCAATGGAGTTTTTTATATGATTTGCCTAAAAAACCCATTTTAACAATAAATAAAAAATAAAATGATATTGTTGCATAACTAGAACAACAAAATCACTGCCATGAAGCGGAATTGTAGACATTGTGGGGGAGATTTACTAAAACTGGTGCAGACAGCATGTAGTGCAGCTCTGCATAGTAACCAATTAGCTTCTAGGTTGTATTGTCAAAGCATAATTGAACAAGCTGAAGTTATAAGCCGATTGGTTACCATGCACAGCTGCACCAGTTTTAGTAAATCTCCCCCTGTGTCTCATTATTATGCAGAATAGGGCACCCATATGTAATGCAATGCGGTACAGTATATGAAGCCTCTATAAAGCAGCCACAAAAGACCATTACCATATTTCTGATGCAGCGAGGATAAACACGATACAATGCAGTGTGAGATTTTACAGTTCACTAGCTACACAAGTTCATTCGTCGTCTTTTATTTCTCACCTATCAAGACTGCTGATTTGGCAGAGGCCCATTGTGACAGACAATTGCAGCTTTGTGATAACACCAACCCTCTGAGCAAATTTAACTAGCAAATATTGCTCGGATGGCAAATAGTTCACCAGTAATGGGAGGCGGTAGTGGCTCAAGGGTCGCCCGGCGCGGCAGGAATCTAGCTGAGCAGAGGAAAAACAAAGCAGGGTATTCTTTTAATTTAAAGGCGCATGGTCTTTCCCATTTGATAGAAGAAAAAAAAAAAAAAGGATATTGAATGCTATCGTTTTTATTTAGCATTAAGGGTCATGTCAAAGCAGCAAGTACATATTGTAAGTTCCTTCACTGGCTGAGCTTTTCTAACATTTCATTTGTGCAATGCCATAACTGGTGCCTGTAGATTCCTTGAAATAAAAACCCAAGCATGTAGAACTTAGAAGTGTCCTCATTGGCTTTTTAATAGTACTTCTTTTCCAAAAATGTGCAGTCTAAACACAATGAACATTTCTGTTGCTGATGCAAAGTTGCCAACTGTCCCAGATTTGCATGGACAGTCCTGCACCTTGGACCTCAGTCCCCACGATGCAGTGCCCCAGGATTACAGTGTTACCCTTATTTCAGTTACTTAACATGCCAGGGCAGTTCCGCATTGTGGAACTCAGTCCCCATGATGTTGTGTCCCAGGCAATGTCCCGGGATCAGTGTTACCCTTATTTGAGTTACTGCACATGTTGGGACAATCCTGCATCTTGGTCTTTGGGCCCGGATGATGCAGCGTCCCGGGTGATGTAGCAAGATCACAGTGTCGCCTTATTTGGGTCATTGCACATGCTGGGGCAGTCCTGTATCTTGGACCTCAGTCCCGATAATGGTTTGCCCCAGGCAATATCACCGTCACCCTTATTTGAGTTACTGCACACTGTGGGACAGTCCTGGAAGGCCGGGAGATATGAAGAACGAATGAAGCGTAGGGCTGGCATGACAGGGTGGAAGAGCAACCAGACAGCACAGAGTTAACACGTGTTCAAAAGGGAGATGTAGGTGATTTACATACGCGATTGGTTGAGGAGACGGGTTAATAGGGAGGAGCGTAGGAGATTAGACTGCAGGAAGGAGTTGGACAGTAACAGCCATAGTCTGGAAACCATTGGATGAACGTCCCTCCCTCCCTTCCTGTTATGGGGGTATGTAGGAAGGTGGTGTGTAGGTATTAAGGTGGCGGTTGGGACCCATGAATGGGTTTAAATGTTTGTTTGTGGGATACAAGTGGGGAACCATCGGTAGGTATGGTGTCCTCTGGTTTGGTGCAGTCCAATAATAGGGACCAGGTAGTGGTAGACCTGTAAGGTCTGTGGGCAAGTGTTAATGTCCCTAAGGCGATGTTTTTCAGCTGGGGGCATTTATATTTTGTTGTAATGTTATTGGTATTTATTGTTATTTTGTTTAATAAAAGGCCTGATTTCCATGATTTAACTCCCATTTAACTCCACTTTGTGTTAAGCATTTTATTGGGGTTAAGGAGGGGTTAGAGGGTCGTGAAGGAGTTTTTAGGTGGTGACTTCTGAGCTACCCTAGTTATGTATTCTGGACCTCAGTCCCGATAATGCTGTGTCCCAGGCAATATACCAGGATCACTGTTACCCTTATTTGAACATGTCAGGGCAGTTCTGCATTCTTGACCTCAGTCCCCCATGATGCTGTGCCCCAGGCAATGTCCTGAGTTCACAGTGGTGCCCTTATTTGAGTTACTGCAGACTTCAGGACAGTCCTACATCTTGGTCTGTAGCCCCAATGATGCTGTGCTCCGGGACAATGTACCAGGATCACAGTGTCACCCTTATTTGAATTACTGCACATGCTGGGACGATCCCACATCTCGGAATACAGCTTCAACGATGCTATGTGTCGGACGATGTGCTTGAATCACATTGTTACCCTTATCTTAGTTACTGTGCATGCCAGGATGGTCCCGTATCTTGGAACCCCATGATTCTGTGTCTCAGAATCACAGTGCCACATCTTGGACCTAATTCCAGATGGGACATTATTGTGCCAAGATCACAGACAACGTTATGTGAGTCATCGCACATGTATAGTAACACAAGAAGGCATTTATTACAGTATTAGTGGGCTGCAAGTGGGCAACCGTGCATAATTAGAGGCAGGGTTTGGGCAGACCATTCTGGTAAGTGGATACGATTTGGGCAGGCCTACCTGGTCACTGGGTGAGCCTGAGGCCAACAGAGGGAAATTGGGGGGGGGGGGGGGGGTAACAGGGCTTAGGACTGAAATTCTGGTAAGTATTGCCAAGCATGCTGATATGCAAATATAGACTTAAGCCTCGTACACACGCATCGAAATTCAGTAGGGAATTTCCGTCCGACGACCGATCTGCCGATTTTCGGCTTGTTAGTATGATGCTTCCGACAACCAACTCGGACTTTTCGGCCGAAAAAAATCTGGTGTGCAGGCTATAAAATTTTTGTCCGCCGTCAAAACACGGACGATTTTCGTGCAGTCAGTACAGATTTCGACAGGGAAAAATCTAATGAGCAAGACTGGGCATGCTCAGAGAAGAAAGAACACAAAGAAAGCAAACCACCAACACATGACATCACTTCTGAAGTAGAATTTTGTCGGGCGAGAAAATTTGTGTGCAGTCTAGGCACATTCCAACCAACAAAACTCCACTCTGGACAAAAGACGGACGATTGGTGGGCCGATAATCGTTGCGTGTGTACTAGGCTTTACAATCAAAAGTCCACAGCTCCACAGGGGAACTCTCAGCAACAGCAACGACAACGACAAATAAATCTTAAATCTCTCTAGCAGGGCCAGACTTCACTAAAAATTCGGCATGAGTTCTAATCCTTCCCAAAACTAGAAACAATGTTTTAGCCTTGATATTCACTTTAAGAAGGTTAATCAGCAATCCCATTTTAAAAAGTGCAGCCAGGTTTACAGCTCAGATATTAGTAAAGTCTTGGATTCAAACAAGGCGTTCTCTCTTACAAACCCCTCATGTGAAATGTGACAGCTGGTGATCCATTGTATTTACAGCTACAGTGAAGTGTCTTCTGCTGTCTTCATACAGCCAAGCGCCTGGACTTCTATTTTTGTGCTTGACCTACATAGGGTCTGTTTTATCTTTGTGGCGAAGGCTGCAGATGTCCTTCTCTGTGCTGGTTGCTCATTTAAACTGGTCCCTGCTGACAGCCAGGTGGTTTTTCTGCCATGACCTAACTGGTGACATCAAAGTTCAGTCCACATGTTCTAATTATAACAGCGTGGGCGAGAAAGGCAATCAGAGTGAATGTTAAGCTGCAGGCTTATTGATTTTACACTTTTAGACCCTTTATTATCCACATACGGTACAAAAACATGAACAAAAAAGAACCCAAATTCCGAGCAAAAAGTTACAAAAGTCAACATGTGATCCTGTACACAAATGTATAATAAATCCGTATATTCTAGTGTCGGGACTTCTGCACTGGCATCTTTTGGTGCAAGGTGGCCAGCCTTTGACACAGAGGATCCCAGCTCAGTAGAGGAGAGTAGGCATGCAAGTGGTTAAAGCCCAACGCCAGGCTCATTTGTTTTTCAATGGTGCCACAGCAGCCAGTGTTCCAACAAATGCGCGCAGCTTTACAGGAAGTGACGTGGGTTGCTTATTCTGCCAGGTTCGACATTTTGTCAGAACACCTGCAATACTCTCCTCAACATCGGCCCTGTCCCTTGTAGGAATTATTTCCGACCGCTAGATATCCCCAGTGTTTAACCCAGAAAATTGAGTGCATTTTGTCACTGATGTACCCCCCCAGGGGTGCCACCACGAGGAATGTAATGATACAGAGATTGACGCGGACATATTTGTGCCAGCGCTACCCTCTGCATCACCAGGGACAGCACCGGAGACAAGGTGTGTCAGGTGACCAGAAGACATCTGGAAAGAATATAAAATGTTAATCAGAGCCTAAATGGAGGGAGTCTAGAGTTTGACTAAGTTCAGACAAGAGACTATTGTTACATACGCTTGGCAATTTTGTCACTTTTAGCAAGCCTTCAACCAGAAAAGTTTCTTGGTTTCAATACCAGCAATTCAAAAGGAAATTTATTTTTGAGTGACATTGAGGTGTATTGGATTGCTTTCTAATCATTAGTCTATTAAAACTAGCAGCAACTGCAGCTGAAAACAACCAAACTGGCACAAAATTGCTTAGTGTATGACCGGCATCGTGGGATGGCTGATGTGGAGGCTTGGGTTACCATGAGGTTTGTGGGGAGGAAGGTGGGGAAGTAGTGGGATTGCGGGGTGGACAGGATGTGAGAACAGTGTGAAAACTCCTCAGTTTGTTGCTACTCAATCATTGTCTAATTAACAAGTTGGTGGTGTGTCCAGGATAAAGCAGTACTACTGATAGTTATCATAGACTTCTCTATACTGTCTAGCATTTGGTACCTGAAATCACAAAGCTTTTGCCATTTAGAAAAGTTACATATATGTATTTCTGCTTGGAATAAAGCCTAAGAAAAATGCAGCCTGTGAGACTAGTGGTTGTTTGGTGGTGGACCTCAGGGTTTGAGTAGGGTAAAACCAAGGAAGTAGGATAACCCAGTATATCCCCGCCTCACCCAAAAAAAAATAAGAGTACAGTCAGGGGAGCCCTTATAGTGTGGTATGTGGAGCTAACAGTGACAATATTAATAGTGGTTTCGAAGTATTCAAAATCACAACTCAAGTTTGGTAACGTTGCTGTGACTATAGGTGCTTTTCCACTGCATGGTACGGCTCGGTTTGGCGCTTTTCCACTGCATGGTAACGCATGGTACGTGTTAGAACGGTTCGGTACGGTTTGGTACATCAGCGCTTTTCCACTACATGGTACAACTCGGTACGGCTCGCTTAAACAGTACCACCTCGGTTGGGGTTCCAAGCGGGCCGTACCTATAAAATATCCCACAAACCTTTGCATGCAGCCTTGATTGTTTGTCACTACTAGCCACTGATTGGTCAGAGAATAGTTGTAATCCCACCCACTTATTACTTTAGTGGAAAAGCAAACCGAGCCGAGTAGAGCCTATACAGTGCTGAAACGTGCCGACTCGTACCACGCAGTGGAAAAGCAAACTGAGCCGAGCTGGGCCAAGCAGTGCCGAGTGGAGCCGAGCCGGTACTTGCAGTGGAAAAGTGACATATGTTGGTTAAGACATGAAGCCTTCTAAGGCTCCATGTACACGGGACGTTAGAAAAAACGTGCTGCAAAGCTAGTTCTGACGCTGGGAAAAAGCAGCTGTTAAACGTGCTTTCAGTAGCTTTTTCCATTGGCGTTATTGCACGTTTGGCCACGTTGCTTTTAGCAGCGTTTTTTCTGCCTCCATTCATAATCAATGGTTCCCGATTGATTTGAATGGAAGTCGCACGCAAGTCGGATCAGGATGATGCGACTTGCGCTGTGAGAATCTTGAGGGGGAACGCGACGCCAAAAATGGGAAAAAAACTGCGTGGGGTCCCCCCAAAATCCATACCAGACCCTTATCCAAGCATGCAGCCCGGTAGGACAGGAAGGGGGAGGGGACGAGCGAGCGGCCCCACCCCCCCGGATCATACCAGACCATGCCCTCAACATGGGGGGGTGTTGGAGCTTTAGGGCAGGGGGAGCTCTGCACCCCCCACCTCAAAGCACCTTGCCCCCATGTTGATGGGGACAAGGGCCTCATCCCCACAACCCTGGCCGTGGTTGTGGGGGTCTGCGGGCAGGGGGCTCATCGGAATCCTTCCTGTCCTACCGGGCTGCATGCTCGGATAAGGGTCTGGTATGGATTTTGGGGGGGACCCCATGCCGTTTTTCGGCGTGGGGCTACCCTCAAATTCCATACCGGACCCGAAGGGCCTGGTTTGGAACCTGGGGGGGACCCCCACGCAGTTTTTTTCCCATTTTTGGCGTGGAGTTCCCCCTCAAGATTCTCACAGCGCAAGTTGCACCGCAAGTCGGATCCCTCAAGATTCTCACAGCGCAAGTTGCACCGCAAGTCGGATCATCCTGATCCGACTTGCGGTGAGACTTCCATTCAAATCAATAGGCTCCCATAGGGAACCATTGATTTTGAATGGAAGAAGAAAAAAAACATAACGTGGCTGAACGTACTTCATCACGTTTGGTCACGTTCGGTCCCGTTTTTGCGTTTGAAACGCCGGGAAACACACGTTCGAACGCAAATATTTGCGTTCCAAAAAATGTCCCTGAACTCAACTGCCTGCAAATGACTCTAAACGACCCTGTGTACATGGACAGATAAGATAACATGTAGGTGGGTTCAGGGGCTTCTGAAAAAAACGGCCAACTGCTCCTAAACGGCCATTTACAACGTCCCGTGTACATGGAGCCTTAGTACGCAAGAGGAGAATATTCCGGTTTCCGTGATAGGACTGGTCACTCTCAATGGCTCGGTGGTCGCGGCCCTAGGTCCTTGAAGAAGCCACCAGGAGGATATCCATCTTTTTGTATGAGAAGGAACAAAACTCATCCACCATACATTCCTATGAGCGCCCCTGCCGCCCGATCTATCAACGGGTTTTGTTCCTTCTCAAACAACAAGGCTGTGAGAATGCTCATCTAACATGGCAAAAAGACCAGAGAGATTTAAATAGAAGATAACTAAACTGCTGATTTTCCATTACTAACTGTACAGAACAGTCAGCATAAATTAAAAAAAAATCCCTACATTGCTTCAGTCATCTCTAGGAACACCATAAGGTTGCTTTCCCTGTGACAGGTTCATGTCAAAGCCTTCAGCGATCGGCACGGTTCCCATACATTCTATGTAGGAGCAATGTGCAGTCACTTAGACACGGTCGTTAGCATAGCGACTTCCACAGCGGCATCAAATTTCAGGTGAGCCATCAGCTGCCATGTCATAGAATCAATTAGTGTCACTAGGGAGAGACTAGCCCAAGGGAGGGAGCTCACCTACGGGGCTTATTTTGGGATAAATAAGGATGGTAATTGGAGAAATATTGAACACTGGAACTATCCGAGAGAAGTCCTTGAGGACTCGGCACTTCAGCGGGAACTGCTGGTAACAATTGGAGATGACAATGCAGCTTGAAATACGATGCTAAAAAATGTAGTAGACTGAAACAATGAGCAGCTAATGGTTTAGCATAAAGGAAAGTGGGATAATCTAGGTCACAATGTATCGCATTCAACCACAAAACATGGACAAGAATATTTTAGTTGCCTTTCCTATGCAGAAGATGGAATAAAATCTAGGTGGGTGATAGTGGTCACTTTTCGCGGTCAGACGTGGTGGAGACCTATTGCTCAAAATTCCCTTTTATATGCTCGCGTCAAAAAATAAAAAATAAAGGAATGTTGCAATAAAGTGGACATTTTAGTAAATCCTGACACATCACAGAATACGGAAACAGTAGGTTTCAAAAGAGCTCTACCTTATTAAAACACCTTCATTGAGCCTCAATCAAGTGACACTAGCCTAGGGTAAGAGGACGTCTGCTGAAGAAAAGAAGAAGCAGACTGTACATTGCAGCTTAAAGTGGTTTTAAAGCCTTAAAGAGGTTCTAAAGTACAAAAGGTTTTTTCTTTTTTTATCTTAATGCATTCTATGCATTAAGATAAAAACCTTCCGTGTGCAGCAGCCTTTCTCAGCCCCCCTAATACTTACCTGAGCCCCATCTCAATCCAGTAATGTTGCACGAGAGACTCGGCTGTCTGGGACTCTCCCTCCTGATTGGCTGAGACACAGCAGTGGGCGCCATTGGCTTTCCCTGCTGTCAATAAAACTCAGTGAGCCAATAAAGGAGAAGTCGGGAGGGGCCAAGCCGTGTCTGAATGGACACACAGAGCAGTGGCTTGGCTCAGTTGCCCCCATAGCAAGCTGCCTGCTATGGGGGCACTTGGCTGGAGAGAGGGGCAGGAGCACCAGCAAGGCACCTGAGAAAAGGAGGATCGGGGCTGCTTTGTGCAAAACCACTGCACAAAGCAGGTAAGGCCCCGTCCACACTGGGGCGATCCGACTTCCCCAGGCGACCATACAGGTCACGGCGCGCAGCTCGCACCGCGACCTCGGATCGGCCGGCACGGACTTCATAACATTGAAGTCTATGCAGGTCGCTCCGGGTCGCCCCAAAGAAGCTCCGGACCCTTTTTCTAAGTCGGAGCGACTTGTGTCGCTCCTATTAGAACGGGTCCATAGCTTCTGTATGGCAGGCGACCTACGGCGACCAGGTCGTCTGACAGGTCGCCCCAGTGTGAACGGGGGCTGAGTGGAACATGTTTGTTATTTTTAACAAAAAAAAAAAAAAAACAAGACTTTAGGATCACTTTAAGTTTTTTTTTTTTTACCGTAAAGTGGTATTAAAGGTTCAGCTTTTATTTATTTTTTCTAAACAAACATACTTACCTGCTCTGTGTAATGGTTTTGCACAGAGCAGCCCCGATTTTCCTCCTCTCAGGTCCCCTGCCAGCGCTCCTGGCTCCTCCTCCTTGACCAGTGTCCCCATCAGCAAGCCGCTTGCTATGACGACATTGATGCATTCTCGCTCTCGAGCCCTGCTCTGTGCATCCATAAGACACAGAGCCGTGGCCTTGCCCCAAACCCTCCCTCTCTCATTGGCTCACTGGCTATGATTGACAGCAGTGGGAGCCAATGGCTCCCGCTGCTGTCTCAACCAATGAGGAAAGGGAGTCCCAGGACAGCTGAGGCTCTCGTGCACATCACTGGACCAAGAGGGGGCTCAGATGAGTATTAGCGGGGCTGTGCGGAAAGCAGAACACAGACTTTCAGCCTTTACAACCACTTTAATGCATTCTATATAGTCAATAGATGCACACAGGGCAGCTTGGGATCTAGCCTGCACAAGTGCCCCCGTAGAAAGTGCTTTCTATTGTGGGCACTCGCTAAAAAGGAGGGCAAAAAACACCGGCCGGGGGCGGGGAGGGGGGAGGGTGGACCCCAGAAAAAGAGGATCAGGACTGCTCTGTGCAAAACCAAAAACCACTGCACAGGGCAGGCAAGTATGACACGTTTACTATACATAAAAAATAAAACAGAAGCTTTAATATCACTAACATTTAATCAGAAGAGAAAATAACCAAAGAACATTTGATCAGGAGAGAAAACGCCCTAAGAACATTTGATCCTAAAGGAAAATAACCTAAGAGCATTCAATCCAAAGAGAAGATAACCTAACAACAAAATCTCCTAACTGGAGTCTCACTCTAGTGACGCTAGCCTAGGCTAAGATGATGTCATCAGTCTGCTGCAGATTGGACAACACATTGACTCAGCCTCCCTTCCACCTGTGATCAGTCCATACATTGGGTATTTTCTCTTCTGATCAAATGTTAGGTTACAATGTATAGACTGATCACAGGTGGAAGAGAGGCCGAGTGAATGCCTAGTCCCATCTGCAGCAGAATGACGACAACATCTTAGCCTAGGCTAGCGTTACTGGAGTGAGACTCCAGCTAGGGTATTTCCTCACTGGATTGATTGCTCTTTCTTTTAGGATCAAATATTTTTAGGGTATTTCCTTTTCTCATCAATTGTTTTTAGGGCGTTTCCTTTTGTGATCAAATGTTCTTATGGTATTTTCCCCTAAGATCTATTGTTAGTATTTTCTCTTCAGGTTGAATGTTCTTAGGGTGTTTCCTTTTCTGATCAAATGTTCTTTGGGTGTTTTCTCTTCTGATCGAATGTTAATGTAGCACCCTCCTAGGTAGGTGCTAGTGAGTGAGTATAGTTTTTGGCTCTCTCTGCCTATCAGAGAAGCAGCAGGCAAATCTATATTGCTTTCTGCCTACCAGAGAGCAGGATCTGTGAGTAAGGTCTGCTCAGTGTGCCAAGTATGCAATTAATTGGGTCTAGAGGAGTGTTTCACATTGGTCCAATAGGGAGGCATGCTGGACAGTGGGAGGAAACCTGACCAATGGATACATAGGCTTTGATACAGTCCTGGTGATTGGTAGAGACAGGCTGTCTCGGTGCATTCTGGGATACTGTATAAAAGCCAGGAGCACATGGGCTGCGTGGTCTTTGGCTGGTGAGCAGAGTCCCGGAGGGAGGGTGGCGGCTGCCTCCTCCTCTGTAGTGATGGCACCTGGTCGCAGGCGGTCGGCTTGGGGACCAGAGGAACGGAACTGAACCCAGGGGTCCAGGAGAGCTGACTAAAGGGGGAGAGACACTGGAGACCCTAGAAAAACAGTATCGTGAGTACAGGGGATTGTGTCTAGGGGCCTGACCTGAGGGAGGCCTCCCCGGTGTAGGATAGTCAGAGGACAGGTGTCAGTGTGTCAAGTGAAAGGGAATGCTAGGAGAGTATTCTGAAGATAATCTAGTCAGTCCATCAAGTCTTCTGGATAGCGACTTAATCCTGGCAGGCTGAAACAGCAGCCTTGTTGCATCATCAGCAGTAGGAGTCCTCCGCATTGTGAATAGTTAATTTGGAGTGTCCCACTATTCCTTTCTCCTATCCCGAATTTGAAAAAAACACCAAAAACAACTACATACCCCTGGACTGATCATTGACTGAGCCAAGAAGTAAGGTGTTAATCTGTGCATGCTGAAATTGCTAATGGTAACCCAGGGGGGCCCGAAGGTGTAAAATCCAGCAGTCCCCAAGGGGGCAGTGCTACAGTAAGTTACACAGAAAATTTGATCAGAAAAGGAAAAACCCCAAGAACCTAAAGAGAAAATTCTCCAACAATTGATTTTTATAGGGGAAAACATCCTAAGAATATTTAATACTAAGAGAAAATACACTAAAAAGAACATTCAATCAGAAGAGAACGACATTTGAATTTATCCTATTCATAAAACATCCACAGCTCTATACATTGTGTGAGAAATCCTTTAAGTTCATGAGTGCATGCTGGTTAATTCCCACTGAATGAATGTAAATCGCTGTACGGAGGGCTATGGGATTTTTTTTTTTCATAAACAGACCCCTATGTTTTCAGCCAGCTAAATTGCGTCTATAATGATCACTCCCAATCTCAATGCAGTTTGTATTGTGGCTGAACAGTCAACAGTCTGATCATGGTGAGACCTCCCCCCATTGAGAGGCTAAAGCCTAGGTGTGCAGTTAGTTGATACGCCAGAGGTGTACAGACAACACTGGCTTAAGGCCTAAAACCACAATATAATTAGACACAAATGAGAATGCACAACTGTGCCTGTGATCCCAGGCCAAACCAGGTATAGCTAACAGAACAGAGAATGAACGGGGATAATAGGAGCTAGTACAAAGGACGAGGCCTAGATCTCATTTCCCCATGTAATCCGCACTGGCATACAGCAAGCTGCAGTTTTAATGGGTACAGGTGTATCGTGCAATTCCACATCATCCACTACCTTCCTTACAGCATCAAATCTAACCGCCGTGGGGGGTGCTAGGATGACAAAAATGCCAGAATCCTTCATCATACAGTCAAGATCAAAAAAGTAGAAGGTCTCCAGCGTTAAAAGCAAAAATAGAGACATTGTCACAAAATCATGTGTGACCGCTAAGGACCCATTTCTCACCCATGATAAAGGGGTCCTTAACGGCCCCAAAAATTTGCGACAATAATGCCTCTTTCCACTGAGTGGTACGGTTCGGTTCAGTACAGTACGGTTTGGTTCAGTATGGTTCGGAACGGTACACCTTGCGTTTCCACCGCCAATAGTACCCTTTCATGATAGGCGTGGTGTAGCAGTGATCGACGATTCTCTGTCAACCAAAGTTCTGCAGAGTGTAGCTCCACCCTGTTGGTACGGTACTAATGTGCTTGGAACCCCAACGAAAGGGTCCCAAAAAAGTGGCACGGTAAAGTTTGGAATTAGGGTACCATTTACAATGGAAGCGGCAAACATTTAGTACCGTACCGAACCGAACCGCTCAGTGGAAACAAGCCATAAATGGCCCTATTTTTGCTTCAATGGTGTACTGGTGATATTGTTCTCTTCATTACTGAGGGTCACATCCACAAACGAGTCGGCCATCCAATTCCTCCTGTATTGAATTGTATTGTAACTGTATCGTCTTCCCTCCTATTGTAAAGTGCTGCGCAAACTGTTGGCGCTATATAAATCCTGTATAATAATAATACCCACTTGCACTGTGCAATGGTTTTGCACAGAGCCACGCTGATCCTCTTCTTCTGGGATCCCCTTACTGGCCCCTCCTCTACAGGGAGTGCCCGGACCGGAAGCCGCTTCCTATCGGGGCACTCATGCAAGCTCGATCCCAAGCTGCACTGCCTGCATCCATAGACACATCCATGGACTCTTGACTCTGCCCCACCCCTGCTCACTCATAACAAGATTTGATTGACAGCAGCAGGAACCAATGGCTCCCACTGTTGCCTCGCTGTCCTGTGCCAGCTGCTCTTGGGCACAGCATTTGGATCGAAATCGGACACTGATATGTACTTAGGGAGGCTAGGGGGGATTCTGTGCACAGGTGCTTTTTTTTACCTTAATCCAAAAAATGCATTACGGTAAAAAAAAAAGAAAAAAAACCTTTTAAGCCTTTAGAACCACTTGAAAGCGGGGCTGGAAGGAAACCATAACTTGGCACCTTGACACCCTAAAACATCTTGAGGTGGTCCCTACTCTCAAGCTGTTGTCAAAAGAGCTTCTTAAAGAACCCCGATGGCTCCTGGATTGAACAGGTTGGCTCCTGAATTCAATTTTGTTACCCCTGGCTTAAAGTGTACCTAAAACCAGGAACAAAAAATAAATAAATTTACAGCAGCTTACCAGTATTTAGAGGAGGTGGTCACATTCATTTTATTTTCAGGCTCACAGTTGCTGTCCTAGGGTGAAAACACTCACTCGCTGCACTTTATCCAAGCAAGGTTAGGAAGGTACAGATACAGCGAGTGATGGCAGGAAAACCATTGGACATGGAAACTGTACCTTGTATTTAAAGGGGTTGTAAAGTCAGAAGGTTTATCTTAATTCATTCTAGGTTTATCTTAATGCCTTCTGTGTATAGCAGCCCCCCTTATACTTACCTGAGCTCTATCTCTGTCCAGCGATGTCCACGAGTGTCTTGGCTTTCCAGTACTCTCCCTCCTGATTAGCTGAGACACAGCAGTGGTGCCATTGGCTCCGGCGGCTGTCAAAGTAATTTAGCCAATCAGGAGAGAGGGGGTGGGGCCGAATAGCAGCTCTGTGTCTCAATGGACACACGGAGCTGCAGCTTGGCTCGGGTGCTCCCATAGCAAGCTGCTTGCTGTGGGGGAGGCACTCGACAGGAGGGAAGGGCTAGGAGCAGCAAAGAGGGACCTGAGAAGAGGAGGATCCAGGCTGCCCTGTGCAAAATCACTAAAAAGGGCAGGTAAGTATAACATTTTTTTTTTTTTTTATTATAGCAAAGATTTTACAATCACTTTAACAAAGACATTTAGGATGGGATTGGACACATCTACAGGCAACATAGAAATCCCCTTTAACAATCTTCCTTCACTCATACACATTGAATAAGACTGGCCTTGCTTTGAAGCATGTAAGAAGAGCCCTCCTCATTGCTATTAATTCCTCTCTCCAAGCCAAAGTGGATTTTCATTTGATGTCTTGGCACACGGCTAATCTGAGGAAGGATCTGAAACCTGAGCCCTAGACGGCCACTGATAGGAATATGTCAGCATGGCAGCTGATGTGGGCGATCGCATTTCACTGACAAACTCAACTGCTTCAGTTATCGAGCGAAAGTCAATACAGAGCAGAACAACAAGCGTCAAAACAACAGGCAGACCATCACTGGAGGAACACCGGCCATGATTAAAAGGCAACTCCAGCTAAACAACCACATAAACAGTCGAAAACCAGAGTCCTTCAAGCCGGGCAATACGAGACTGGAAGCTTTGTACATCTGAAAGACCCAAATACAAGCAAAGTAACTTGGTATATGCAGTCCAGTGAGGAATGTAAAGACCCACGCATTGGTGAGACCAAACAACCTTTTATCAAACGAATGAACCGACATAGGAGGTTGATTTCCAAAGCTCAAGATCCAGTTTTCCGACACCTTAAGGAAAATGAAAATTCTTCTGGAGGACAGAGAGATGCACATTCTTGACAGAGAGGACAACTGGTTCCCAAGAGACGTGAAATAGGCCATCTGCAACAAACTGGAACAACCATCCATGAATAGTAGAGATGCAGTGATACCATTTTTTAAGACCGCATACCAATACTTTTTTTCAAGTACTCGTCAATAACAAATACCGATACCTATTTTTATGGCACTTTTCCACTGCAAGTACCGGCTCGGCTCTACTCGGCCCGGTTTGCTTTTCCACTGCTGGTACCGCATGGTACGGTGTTGGAACGGTTCGGTACGGTATGGTTTGGTTTTCCACTAAAGTAGTACTAAAGTTAAGTGGGTGGGATAACAACGGGGTGGGTGGGATTCTCTGACCAATCAGTGGCTAGTAGTGACTGCATGCAAAGGATTGTGGGATATGGTAACGGGTATGGAACCTGTTGGAACCACAATCGATGTGGTACTGTTTTTGAGAGCCGTACCGTTCGGTTCCATGCAGTGGAAAAGCGCCGCGGTAACGTACCGAACCGTTCCAACACCGTACCATGCGGTACCAGCAGTGGAAAAGCACAAAAGCGAGCCAAACCGTTCGGTTCCATGGAGTGGAAAAGCGCCAATAGTGTCCGGTCCTCAAGGCGCTCACTGTCGTGCCCTCGCACGTCATCCTCCTCCTCCCTTCTCTCTATATAGGTGGCAGTTACAGTCTGCGGACTTAAGACCCGATTCACATATGTGCGGGGCTGGCTTCAATGAGATTTGTAAATTCGAGTGTGGTGTGATTTCATTCAGCAGTTCAGGTGTAAATTTTTAAGGGTGTAGGACACTGGAAGTCGCACCTGAAACCCATTCTAAATGCCACTGCAGCTGGCCTGCACTTGTGTGAACCAGCTCCATAGAAAGGTGGTTTGGTTCACATGTCATACGAAAATCGGATGCAGTTCAAAACACATCCAGAATGCATGTATGTGAACTGAGGCTGTACTTGTGGTAAAGCTTGGTATTGGAACCAATAACGGTATCAGTGCAACATTACTAAATAGGGGTCAGGGATTTCAACACCAACTGTCTTTCATATAAAATGCCGTTTCAACATCACAGAAGGTTCACACATTGAGCCATTCAAGGAATTAACACCTTTGTAGACTTCCGAACACCAAGGATGGGGATAATGTAACTAGAGCAGCGAGGTCCACATCTTTTACACCTCCCTCCCTGTTCTTGGCCAACCAGTGTTCAGACATTCCGCGGTGTTTGGATTAAGGTGTTGGTTGCTACCTGTGTGGATATAAATACTGAGGGATATTCATGACACTCATGTGAAAAGAAGAAGTGGCTTGAATAAGCTTTGAAAACATCTTCAATATTACTGAAGTACAGTTGAATGTGAGCAACAGCTACCAGTTATATTTTTACCTGGATCTGCCATTCTTAACCAGGGTTACTTTACAGGTTGCTAGGGTTCCTTTAGCTGTGGCTGATTAACCTCCCTAGTTCCAGGCCCAAGAAAAGACCACATCGCACAGCCAGCTTCATGATACCAATGATTTTTCTGGTTGTCTATAAGGGTGGCATTTTTACCATTACTGTAAATGGGGCATTCTTACTACTGGCCACCAAGGTAAAGGGCTTTTTTCCCCACTGGCCACCAATAAATTGGTTTTTGAAGGGGTTCCCCAAGACCTGAAAATTATTTTAAGGGTTCCTCTGAGGCAAAGAGGTTGCAAAAGGCTTACCTGGATAAATGAGAACTAGAGATGGGCTCAGGCATGTTTGGGATCCTAGTCCCAACCAATCTGCCCGATCCCACCAGGAAGCCGACACTGCACCGGTGGCGGCCCGTCCATTAGGGGCGCCGTCCCCCCTATCCATGCATCCGGCCCCCTAATCTACAATAAGGGTGCCGGATGCATGGATTCCGATGGGGGCTTTTATTTTTTTAAGCATGGGATTAGAGCCAGAGGCTCTAATAGGCTTCAAAAAAGGGTGGGCTTGGGGCGCAGAGCACTGCGCCCTGGGCCCACACAGTTGTGCGACAATAGCAAATGAATATTCGCGATGGTCACACCGGATTCTCCTCCTGGCCAATCAGGAAGCGGGTCCTGAGACCTGTTTCCCGATTGGCCGAAAGGAGAAGCCATCCTATTGGCAAAGGAGGAGGAGGGAGAAGACGCAGGAGAAGCCCGACCAACGAAGAGGGACACAGAGGAGACTGAGGGGGAAGCCGCCGCCTCCACATGTCAGTCCAGGGGCAGCACGGGGTGAGTAAGCCGGTGACGGGGGGTGGTGTGGGGTGCGGGCTGGAGCTGGTGTGGTCCATGGTCAGGTCCATCTGCTGCCCCCCCCCCCCCCCCGACCCATGGAGCACCAGTCGCCACTGCACTGCACACGGCTAATCACAAGCAGTGATACATTTCCTGGTCCGCAGCTGCATAGACCCAGAAATGTCTCACTGCCTGTGATTAGGGGTGTGCAGTGTTGGCTTCCTGGTGGGATCGGGCAGGTAGGTTGGGGACTACGATCCTGAACATGCCTGAGCCCATCTCTCATGAGAACCTTCAAAGATAGCTCTTAACTGTTTGTAAAGGAACGGCCCACATTTTCCCCCAAACCTCCTCCTCATTCTATCCCAAGCAATTTTTTTTGCTTTTACCTTTGTTCCTGTAGTACTTTGTGAAAGTTGCATCACATACTTCTCCAAATCATGTCCAGGGTCTGGCTAAACCAACCTGCTGGAATCCAGAATTCAGCTCAGCTCACATCTCCGGCCTACCCAAGCCACGGTCCCGGCTTTCACAGAAAATATTTTATCTCTGCGACTTGATTAATTGCCATTTCTGGTGCTGCCCTGAAACCGCTCAGGGATTAATGCAAATACACAAACTAATGATTGATGATTCTCCACGATTCCTTTTATGTTTTAATATGCCTTAAGAATCCAAGTATGATGGGCCAACAAGTTGCAGCTCTGACAGCGCTAACTAAAACAATGATAATGAAGTAACATTGGTGGGTGACGAGCTCCGTCTGGATGACTAAAGGATTTAGCAAATGTAGAAACTGCCAACAGTCAACCCTTAGGAATGGAAAAATATTAATATAAGATAGTCTAGGACCTTCCCATTCTTTACCCGAGGCAGCACTTAAAATGCTGATCTCCAGGCAGATATAAAAAGAACGTCATTTAATCCAGTTATTTTTTCATTAAAAATCATTACACTGGATTTTTATACAAACAAAAGTAAGCATCTACAGTATATCGGTCTTCAGATTCTTGGGGGGGGGGGGGGGGGGGGTTTACATTTAGAAACTGGTGCATAGTAACCAATCAGCTTCTAACTTCTGCTTGTTTAATTAAACTTAGACAATAAAATCTAGAAGGTGATTGGTTTCTATGCAGAGCTGCACCAGATTCCGTGTGCACCAGTTTTTGTAACCCCCCCCCCCAGAAGTTGTTTAGGCTCAGTGCTGCCTAATTTTATATTGGAAGCTTGCCGACATGCTCAGAGAGCAGAGAAAGTAGAGTCATCACGAGCTCCACTTTTTTTAAAATAACAAACATCATACTTGCCTGCTCTGTGCAATAGTTTTGCACAAAGCAGCCCCAATCCTCTTTTTTTTTTAGCACCCCTCGTGCAGTCCTGCCCCCATTAGCATGCTGCTTGCTTTGGGGGCACTAAAAACAGGCTCACTCTCGGGCCGCGCTCTGTGTGTCCATTCACACACAGATAGCTTCCCCCCCCCCCCCACTCTCCTCATTGGCTCACTGGCTGTGATTGACAGCAAATGGAGCCAATGAATAAAGCGAGATCTGGGAGAGCTGCTGCTTGAGATGGGCTCAGCTAAGTATAAGGGGGGGTTGCATCCAGGTTTACTTTAATGCATAGAATGCATTAGGCCCCTTTCACACATGCGGACCATTCAGATCCGCCTGCCAGTTTTTCAGGCGGATCTGAACGGATGCCCCATGCATCCCTATGGGGCAGCGGAGGTCAGCGGAGACATATCCGCTGACATCCGATCCTGTCCGTCAAATCTGGACGGATGGAAACCCTATTTTCCATCCGTCTAGCGGATCAGATGAGAACAGACAGGCAGTCCGTTCTCATCCAATTCCCCATAGAGGACAGCGGGGATCTGACACCTCCATGTCCGCACACAGAGTGGAGACGGAGCTGTAACCGCCTGCTTAGCGGGGATCAGCGGATCGATCCCCCCCCCGAGCAGAACGGCTCAGTCGACGGAACGGAGCCGTGTTAAATGGGCCTTAAAGCAAAAAAAAAAAAAACTTGATCCTTTAGAACCACTTTAAAGGCTATGGCTGCAAACTGGCAATACGGGCTAGCGTAGGTGATCAACCCAACCCAAGACCAATCAAGTGGAACAGAAAATAATTTGGCAGACAAGACAATACACAAAGAATTATGACTTGCACCCGTAGTCTCTTCTCCCCACGCGCCCAGTGGTCGCATGCCCTCTGACTTTATTAAGTACAAGGCATGGCCCATAGCCAGGGCGCCAGGGGGCAGTCCACAAGTTTGAGTGCACAGCCCATGGGGGGGAACAGGAGAGTGCTGGCAGTGGGTTAGGTTAGCCCCACTGGAAGGGAGGATTTTTGTTTTCCCCTGGAGATGGTCTTCAGCTCGTCCCAAAACCAATAACCATATCCCGATTTTTAAGGTTTTAAATTTCAAGACATTCCACATATATCCAGAGGTTTGGGTGTGAAAAAAAAAAAACTAAAAGATAAAACCCTTCCTCTACTGCACTGATTTGGTTCCTCTGGCACCCGTCTATTTACCAAACTAGCTGTGACATCCATCCTCCATAGATGTGCATTGCGCATAAGCCCTTAAGCAAAATAAAAGCTGAATTGCTAACACCTGGGAATAGCTCGCTGATGAATTATTTTCAGATACATGTGCATGGCTGACATGCCGGATGAGAGATGCCATGTATTTATATATAGCCGGAACTGAAATGTGGGGATTAGCATGCCAGCCCAGAAAATCTGTTTAGCATTCTCCCTCTGCAGGAATATATAATGTTACATATGCACCAAAACGAAACGCAAACCCTGCTGCCTGCTAATATATTTCCATACATGGAGGAGATTTCAAAACAAGACGTCCGTCTTCGTACTGCCTGCTCCCACGCACTATATCCCCCTCCTGTCTGTCCTGTGCTGAGAAACAGAGTCACCGAGGCCCATACCTTATACAGCCAAACATTTGTGGACACCTGACCATCACACCTATATGAACTTGGTGGACCTCCTGTTCCAAAACCATGGTCATCAATATGGAACTGCCCAACTCTTCCCTTTGTAGTTATAACAGCCTTTTCTTTTCTAGCAAGACTTTCCACAAGATTTTGGAGTGTGTTTGTGGGAATTTGGGCCCATTCAGTCAAAAAGAATTGTGAGGTCAGGTACTGACGTTGGATGAGAAGTCCCTGCTCACAACTGGCGCTCCCAATTCATCTCAAAGGTATTCAGTAGGGTTGAGGTCAGGGTTAAAGGCCACTCAAAGAATACATTAATGCAAAACTTTTTCTCTTTTTGAAAGTTTAGGATTGAGTGGAGGACTGAAATACCTGTCAAGTTTTTATTGCTGTCTGTATCCCTGGGAGATCCACCCTCTCCATTTGTCCTGGTGACCATCGTCACAGAAAGTGAAAGAAAATCCCAAATGTTGAGTGGTGACAAGAACAAGAATAGAAGCGAGGGGGATTCTTCCAAGGATGACCCTGTGTCTATAGGGGATTACCCTTTTGGAGTGATTTCCTCTTACTTCCTGCTTTGACCGGGGGACAGGAAGTGAAAGGAAAGCTCCACATCGGGACATAGATGGCAAAAAACACCCTGTTAAGGGTTATAACCCTCAATTACTCGATCGTAAATGAAAAAATAAAATGCCTTCATGTCTACATTAAGCACCTCCACATCGAACAAATATCTTTATGGAGCTCAGAAGTGCTCATTCATAAGCACTTTCGACTTCAATGCAGTACTGCGTGTTAGGAGAGGAGACCATGGACTCTGCGTCCTCAATTTACTTTTCCAGCATAAATGGGAGATTTCGGAAGTCTTTTAGACCCCATGAGTCAGTGGTCCTGTCACCAGGGGTAGGAGACCAAGGACTCTGTGTCCCCAGTTTCCTTCTCCGGCACAAAGGGAAGATATTGGAGGTCTGTTAGACTCCTGATGTCTCATAAAGATGACTTGTCACCAGGAGGAGATGGAGAACGAGGACTCTGTGACCTCAGTTTCCTTCAACAGCACAAAGGGGAGATATTGGAGGTCTATTAGATTCCGGATGTCTAAATAAATAAGACCAGTCACCAGGGGGCGGTTGGAGACCGAGGACTTCATATTCTCAGGTACAAAGGGGAGATGTTGGAGGTCTATTAGACCCCCAATGTCTTAATAATGAAGGCTTGTCACCAGGGAAAGATGGAGACCAAGGACTGTAACCTAAAGGTTATTTTTCCAGTACAAAGGGGAGATATTTGAGCTCTGTTAGACCCCCAATGTCTTAATAATGAAGGCTTGTCACCAGACCGAGGACTCCTGTACCCCAAGGTTCTTTTTCCAGTACAAAGGGGAGATACTTGAGGTCTGTTAGACCCTTGACGTCTCAAAGAGGACCTGCCACCAGGGGGAGAAGGAGAGCAAGGGCTCTGTGTCCTCAGTTTCCTTCTCCATCACAAATGGGAAAAATGAAGGGCTTGTTAGACCCATGATGTCCCATTAAAGGGGACCTGGCTTTGCAAGTATACGGTCACAAGGTGTTTTGTCCCCCAGTGACAGGAATAAAGTACAAAGAATAAAAAAAAATACACCCCACCCATCATATCTCCTCCGCTTTTAGAAAAAACACAGTTTTAGGGAGGATTTTTACAAAATTTCAAACGTGAGTGAAAAATTGAAAAAATTGTCCATTCACATTAGGTGAAAAAAAATGGGAGCCTGGAGCTGGCAACAAAAGAGTTAAACCATGTAAATCTAAACCTGCAGGAGATTGAGATGCAGCAACATAAAAAACCAGTACCGCAGGTGAAAACTACCAAATGAACATAAACATTAGTGTCTGCATAAAACAGCTGTAAACAAGATACTGCCAGAACTAAATCATCACCAGTTTTACAAGCAGAAAGCACGGGAGGCAGATAAAAGCAACACAGTCTTAGCGCCAGCAGACTTCACGGGCTTCATTAGTGGACCAAGGACAAGAAAGGACTCAGAGAGAAATGGGGCGGCTACTGCTTGTGTGCTTCTCACCAAAAAAAAACACTTTACTTAAAGCCTCACTTGGGGCACCAGACAAAAAAATTGGCGCCCTATCACAACCCCCTACTGAACCCCCATCCACCCCCACAAGGGTTAAATGTTGGTTAGGTCTAGGGGTAGAGGAAGAATGTGTAATACTTACCTTATCCTTTGCCTTGGTAGGCTCCCTCCTCTCTTTACTCTGGCTGGCAGCCTCTTGCAGACGCCATCTGGTATAATGCAGAACCAATAGTCCTGCATTTTATGCGAGGACGGGGAGGGCCTGTCCACAACCCGGAGCGTCGGAGAGAAGAAGTGAGCGCTGGAAGCATGCTGGAGTAAAGGAATGGGTAAGCATTACACCCTATTCCTCTAGCCTTAGATTTATTGAGCATTTAGCCCTTGGCAGTGCAATTTTAAGGGTACATTTACACCACATGCGTTAGGGCCGAGTCCCAAGGCAATGATAAGCTAATAAAAAAAAAAAAAAAAAACATTGATCGCAATAGGCCAAGTTGCCACCAACACACAGCAAGAAAATCGAACATGTGGCATACTGCAGCACAATTTAACCCTTTAAAATTCTTTAACCGCTTTGGACCGGGCCTATTTCCGACACTTGTTTTTTACAAGTAAAAATCAGTATTTTCGGCTTGAAAATTACTTAGAACCCCCAAACATCTATATATATATATATATATATATATATATATATATATATATATATATATATATATATATATATATATATATATTTTTAAGGTTAAAGTACAAACGTAAAACTGTGGCGGGTGGACCTTAATGCCGAGAGGAGATACAACATTTGTATCCTGTGTCTATTGTGATTGGCTCTCACTGCGGTCAAATGATCAAAGGGCAAGCACAGCCCCATGCCTTCTAGAACGTCATAGCCTTCTTTCCTACTGGCAGAGTCTGATTGCAGTAGGTGTTGGCCCAGCGCCTCCACACCACCCTCTCTACATATTCTTTTATGTAGCTGAGTGAAGGGGATTCTATAGGGCATGGTTTTCAATCAGGGTTCCTCCAGAGGTTGTAAGGGGTTCTTGAGCAATTTCTTCCTCTCAGATAAGTTCCCACTGGCACCATTTTTTAGCTCTGTGCGAAGGGGGAATTTTTCCCAATGACCACAAGTGTAAGGAGCATTCTTCCCACTGACCACCACACTAATGTATCATGAGTTATAGATATTGTCAATTTTAGCAAGGGTTCTCTGAGACCAGAAAGTTATTTCAAGGGTTCCTCTGCATTGAGAAGGTTGAGAAAGGTTGCTATAGGGTGTCACTTAGATGACATCTCCGAGTCTGTTGACATCACATCCAAGATGGCAGGACCCAGCAGAAGTCTTGAGGCTTTTAAATGTCTACACAAGAGGATTTTTGGGAAAGTTTGGTGCAATGAATGGGGTATCTTAAAGCAATACTCAAAAGCTGACAGAAATTTTCACAAAAAAACAAAAAACAAAACAGCTTTTAGAGTTCTTTGCAAGTTACAAATGTGGCCACTACCTTCCTCCAGCCAGGCCAGGGTTCCCGAGTTGACAAGGCCCAGCCATGTACAGTGTTGTTTTTCCATGCTGAAAGCTGGATGATTAATAACAGAATTTTCATGACCTTCGAAACTCGTGCACAAGAAGAACCCATGCACTGTGCCAAGTTATATTTCACTTCTAGGGCCGTTCCCTCCTGGCTATTTCCAGCTGGGGACTCCCCCATCTAAACCACACAGTCCCGGTATCAGTAGGTGGTAAACAAAAGGCTGGCTTTATATTATTTCTCTGCGGAGGGCTCACGGCTCATTGTTGTGGCTTTGTAGAAAAAGAATAAAATAGAGAACTAAAACCAGCTTAATCGATAAACAAAACTATCCAATTGTTAGCGAGCAATGGCGTTGGAGTTCCTCCTGGAAAGCACCGGTGGGCCAGAATAAAAGAGAAGCAAGATTTGACCTTCTAGGGCTCATGCATGTGGATGCACAATATGCTACGTTCACATCCGTAATGTATCCGTATCTGAACTATGAGGCCATTCACACAGCTCCGCTTTGGTTTGTACCCTTTAGGCCCCGTTCACACTAAGCGATTTGGAATCACTGGTAGAACCAAAGTGATTCTGCCCGTGATTCTAAATAACGCTAAAAACTGTGGTGAGTTTGGCTGCTTTTCATTCTTAATGGCACCTCAAACGTGGTGCAATTTTGCTGTGATTGTGGCATGGCAAACCGCATGTGTTGGCACTATAACTTTCACGATGGGTTTTACAGCTTGGGATTCACTCACTAATGAGCCATTCACTGGCCTACCTCTTGATAATGGACACTTATTTGTCTAATTTTTTATTTATTCACTTTTTTTATTCATTACAATTTTTTCTATTTATATGTAATGTACCCCAAGGTAGACGCCTAATGAGGTCCACATATCTATTGCACCCATGCACAATTGCCCTCTGTAAATGCCTTTTTTTTAATTTTATATATATTTATTGTCTACACTTTATACCTTTTACACCTTTACCATTAGTTACTTCTGTGTTTATACTGGGTTGTTTTTTTGCACTATTACACGTGGGATGTGATGTTTAGGAGCTTGCTAGTTGCTACTGGGACCAATGGCCCACTATTGAGCTTTACTGTTGCTGTTTTCCAACTTTCAGTATTTGTACATCCCTGACCACTGTGACACCATGTCCCCTTCTTGGATGTTTGCCTGTCTGGCTGGTCCCCTCCCCTCCACAGACCCCGGGGAGAACTACATGGACCGTTTGGGGATCTCTTTCTGTTTTCCTACATCTTCAGCTCCAATGGGGAGTCCTATGGGAACCATGAATCTACTTGACTGTTTACCCTGGTTTGGAAGTTCGTTAGGTTTATTATATACACAATTGTACGTTTTTTGGTCTTTTCTCTGCCTTTTTTGCCTCCCCCCCCTTTTCCTTTCTTATCCTCCCTTTCTTCTTTGAGGCCCAACAACTGTCTCTAATTTCAGGCATTTATAAATGCATCTCCTAGCGAGCATGGTCTCGTGAGATATTTTACCATATATACATTTACACCTAGGATTGTCAATCATATTATGATTTATGTAACAATGGAAACTCATGCATAAATCTATGTACCTATGTTTATTAGAATTATTTCAATTGTATGTACTAAAGGGTTTAAAAATGAATAGGTTTTGTACATTTTATACCTTGTGTCATACAAAGTCCCTTGGGCATTCTTCTTTTTTGTACGCATGTGTAAAACCGTGCCTGGCTCAGGGCCTAAAATTCGGTCCACGTCCGTTTGCCGCAACAAACACATAGGGCAGCCCATTCACTGCACTATGCGTGACATGTGGAAACAGTGCTAATCGGCCAAAAAAGAGTGAGTGGTAACGTGCACTCCCGCTATGTGAAACGTGATTGGGGCCTTAGTTACTTAAAACAAATTCTGCATGTTAAAGTTTGTGCAAGCGTTTACAGTATACATGGACCTTATGTCCTGCTGTCTAGTGAATTTAGAGATGTAAACAATGGGTAGTCAGCGGCACAGAATGACCTTTGCCTACATTCATTCTTATTCTTATGGCTGATGTTCTTGTTCTCCACCAGCTGCACATTGTTAAAATGTACAGTTCATCCCAATTGGGTACGTTTTACATGCAGGCGCAAAATGACTGAAGGCCAAGTCTAGTTGCGGTGGCGCATTATGACCTCAGCCCTCATTTTGACTGACTGAATACCAAGGTCATTGTGCGCCACCACCGTGTGAATGACTTATTCAGGGTGAGATGTAAATATTAACAATTGGCGGCATCACATGCGCAGAAAGACAAAAGGCAGAGATCATTCTCCGCCATGCCATTCTGCCCCGTGCCGCCACCACCACCTCACATTGTTGATATGAACATCAGAACGCGTCATTCATGCGGCGGTGTTGCAAAATGACCTCGGCCTTCAGTCATTCAAAACAGCTGAAGGCTGAGGTCATACGGCGCTCCACCTGCACAATACTGAGGACTACATCTCACCCTGAATGAGACTTTCACACAGCAGCTGATCAAAGCGAAGGAATGCCATCAGCACACCAAGGATTCCTCGAAAGGGTCCAAAGCTTTATGTTCTTGGTCACATAATAAACATACCGCAACATTTCAAAGCCATGCAGAGCTCCTTTGTCAGGCAAGTGGCCCAGAAACGTTGCTGTAGGTTTATTATGTGACCGTGAAAATAAAGCTTTGGACCCTTTCGAGGAATCCTTGGTGTGCTGATGACATTCCTTCACTTTGATCATTTATGGTTTCCAGCCTGTGATCATTACAGAACCCAGCACTACTGAATAGCCGGTTGAACGTGTGCGTCGGTCATATTGCGTTTCACACAGCGGCAGCGCAGGTGACCTTGGCTTTAAATCATTCAGAATGACTAAATGCCAGGGTCATTCTGTGTGTGTGCCGCCGTCGATGCTGACTACACATAATGAATGTTTACATCTCTCCCTGAATCTATCAATCATTCATGTGCCAACAGCGGCACAGAAAGACTGGCTGAAGGCCGGGTCATTCTGTGCCTGCGTCCCTGTCACCTGCACACTGTTCTCAAATCCCCCTGAAGGAGTCATTTATGTGGCAGCGCCACAGCATTTCCTTGGCTTTAATTCATTCTGAATGACTAAGCTGAGGTCCTTCAGCGACTGCGCCGCCCCCAACCCCACCGCTGACTTTCACATTGTTGATGTTTACATCTCTCCTTAAACAAGTCATTCATGTGGAGGTGGTGCAGAATGACCTCAGCCTTTCAGAATGACTAAAGGCCGAGATCTTTGCCCCTGCGCGGCCACAACCTACACATTGATTTTTATCTTTGACCCTGAATAAGTCATGTACATGGTGGTGGATAAGGAATTCGGCTTTCAGTCACATAGAATGACTAAAAGCTGAGGTCAGTGTGTGCCACCATCTCTCTACATTAATGACTTACTCAGGGGGAGATGTGAATATCAACAGATGTGCAGCAGGCCAATGAAATAAATTTACGCCCAAACGTGTTACACGTGTATTTTTTTCCACACTATGCCATTGTGGTATACCACTGGTGCGTTGGTGGCATGTGTTGCCGTGTAGGCACCACTTTTTGCAGCTCAAGACACCACCATCGGTGGCGGTATATATACAGTATCTCACAAAAGTGAGTACACCCCTCACATTTTTGTAAATATATTATATCTTTTCAAGTGACCACACTGAAGAAATGTCACATTGCTACAATGTAAAGTAGTGAGTGTACAGCTTGTATAACCGTGTAAATTTGCTGTCCCCTTAAAATAACACACAGCCATTAATGTCTAAACCGCTGGCAACAAAAGTGAGTACACCCCTAAGTCAAAATGTTCAAATTGGGCCCAAAGTGTCAATATTTTGTGTGGCCACCATTATTTTCCAGCACTGCCTTAACCCTGTTGGGCATGGAGTTCATCAGAGTTTCACAGGTTGCCACTGGAGTCCTCTTCCACTCCTCCATGATGACATCACAGAGCTGGTGGACGTTAGAGACTTTGCGCTTCTCCACCTTCCGTTTG
>NC_138768.1:45453041-45463041 GCF_965119305.1 Pelophylax lessonae | reverse complement strand
CATTTTTAGGTGTTTGTTTGGGCTTTTCAGGCATTTTTTTGGGCTTTTATTCAGGTGTTTGGAGGCAGGCATTGACATCTAACAAAAACGCCTGTAATCTGCCAAACAAGCTCATGTACTTTTTTGAGCTTCAGGCGCTTCGCTTCAGGTGACAAAATGCTCAGATGTTAACAGAGGCCATTGAAATGAATGGGATTTTGCTTGTTGGGCGTTTTGAGATTTCAGAGATGAGCGTTTTATGAGCTGAAATACGCTCAGGTGTGAAAGGGGCCTTAAAGAGCGCTAAGGGGAAGGGGAGACTGAAGAAATGCTTTCTCCTGCCTGCAGCAGACTGATGACTCCATCTCAGATTACATCTGTTTAAAATGTTACTAAACCCACAACAGTAAAGTCAGTCTTTTACAGAGAGCTAAAAAGATGGATGGTGTCAGTGGGAACTTATCTGAGAGGCAGACATTGCTCAGGAAGCCCTGGATGAGAAACCCTGCCCTATAGAATCACTTTCTATATCCCATGAGGGACACTATAATTTGTAAATATAAATCTATATACACACACATTTTTTATATATATATATATATATATATATATATATATATATATATATATATATATATATACACACACACACACACACACACACACACACACACACATACATACATATATACATACATACAAACATATACACACACATACATATACACACACACATACATACATACATACATACATGCACACACACCATTAATTTCGGTTTTCCTATTTTGGTGCACCACTAGATAACATGGGCCCCCCCACCCCCTTCTCCCCTATATATATTCTCCAAGGCCCTAAGGCTGCATTTACACCTTGGCATTTAATAAATGCGTGACGAAACAGAGGAACGCATGTTGAGGAACGCATTTTGGAAATACACAAAAAACACTTGCCATTAATTGCTAATGGCGCCCCAAATGCGGTAAGTAGGCTTATGTTTTTCTACGCTTCAACTCCTTAAAACAGTTTGGGAGCTTCTTTGGCGCATCCATTTAAGTGACTGGGCTGCCCTATGCATGACATGCAGAAACGCATGTAAAATGCGCAAAGAAAAAAAAAAACGCGAGCGGGAAATTTGTGTTCCAGCGACATAAAGTGTGGGTCCTAAATCTTGTGTAACTATTAGAAATGAAAACAGGTAGGTGAAATGAGAAGTACCATACATGCACAGGATTGCTAAAGTGTCCCCGTCATGATAAACGCTTCGCTGGAGTCCATGTAGGCAGGAAGTGGCTGCAGAGAGGATGCAGGTGATCAGCAGTATTAAAAAGGTTAAAAGTAGAATTTTTATTTAAAACAAAAAAGGTAAAACAAAATTGTCAGTTGGGAGTTCGGATCTATTAGAAGGATATTGTATATTAGCTCCCATTCCCAGACAAGCAATCCATTCAGCCACCGGGCCCTGGCTCCCTGCATTCTCCTGGCCTAGATAATGACCGGCTTCTGTCACCAACATGATGGATGCCCAGAGCCCCCTGACTAAAAATATACCCAGGAACCTCTATTCCATCCGCAGACCAGAAATAGCGCGAGTCTGGCAAACATTAACCGCGGATTGAAATCTAAGCAACGGGGAACATTCTATACAGCTGGAAGTAGGTCACACCAAGGGCGCCACAGACACCACAATGAATGATAAACAGAGGAATGAAATGAGGTCTCTAACTTTACGTCTTCTTTGGTAGCCAATGATGACTGGTAGAACATGTTAAAGTGTAATCCCCCCCCCAACTTTCCCCCAGGATGTTACTAAAGCTCAATTGTATCCCCAAAATGCGGCCCCTTTGCTTGCCTTTTTCTGGCCCTTGGGGCACTATTCCTCCCACTAATACCAATGGTGGGGCACTATTCTTCCCCCTTATACCAACAATGGGGTACTATTCCTCTTACTGACACCAACGATGGAGCACTATTCCTCCCACTGACACCAACGATGGGGCACTATTCCTCCCACTGACACCAATGATGGGGCACTATTCCTCCCACTGACACCAATGATGGGCCACTATTCCTCCCACTGACACCAATAATGGGCCACTATTCCTCCCACTGATACCAATAATAATTCCTCCCACTGACACCAATGATGGCGCATTATTCCTCCTACTGACACCAACCATGGGGCACTATTCCTCCCACTGACACCAATGATGGTGCATTATTCCTCCTACTGACACCAACAATGGGGCATTATTCCTCCTACTGACACCAACGATGGGGCACTATTCCTCCCACTGATATCAATGATGGGGCACTATTCCTCCCACTGACACCAAAGATGGGGCACTATTCCTCCCACTGACACCAACAATGGGGCACTATTTCTCCCACTGATACCAATGATGGGGCACTATTCCTTCAACTGACCGCAACAATGGGGCACTATTTCTCCCACTGATATCAATGAAAGGGCACTATTCCTCCCACTGACACCAACAATGGGGCACTATTTCTCCCACTAATACCAATGATGGGGCACTATTCCTCCCACTAACCCCAACAATGGGGCACCATTTCTCCCACTAATACCAATGATGGGGCACTAATCCTCCGACTGATACCAATGATGGGGCACTATTCCTCCGACTGACACCAACGATTGGGCACCATTCCTCCCACTGACATCAATGATGGGGCACTATTCCTCCCACTGATACCAATGATGGGGCACCATTTCTCCCACTGATACCAATGATGGGGCACTATTCGTTTTTCTAAAATTAATAATAGGGCATTGATTATTTCCACTAATGCCAGGGCATTTTCTACTTTCACTGGCCAAAGCATGCCTTCCCTAAAGGCTGAAGGACGAACTGGTCTTTTGTTTGGAAAGTTTGGAGACCCCTGGTGTAGATTATGGACTTTGGGTCCGGATTTGGATAGATCAGAAAAGTTCCTTTATAAAACACCTGAGTCCACTTTAAGATGTGCATCCATCATGTTCAGTATGGTGGCAAACACCATTCTCTCTAACATTTTCCATATCCAAGTTGGGGAAGGGGAGTGCCAGCTGGAATTGGGAAAGGAGGGTCAACTGGAGAAGAGGAAGGTGAAGAAAGAGAACAAGCGAGAGAGAGAGAAAAAAAAAGGAGGACTAAGTCTAATTTTTATTAAAAATTGTATAAACAATTATGGATGCTAATTGGTTGCCAGTTTCAAGATATTGTGGAAGGGTAGCTACAAGTTTGTCCATGGCTAAATAAAATTGGTAAAGGTTGGTGCCCATCATTGGCAAAAAAAAAATGAGTTACAGGTGCGTTTATTCAAGCTTTGAGGCACACTGAGCGCTTATTCAAATGGTAAAGCGTGGAGTGTGAAGGGCCCTAAAAGAGGAAAGAATGTGACAAAGTGAAGTTCAGATAAACCGAACAGGAGATTTTATATGAGAAAAGGATGTGGCATCATTAAAAGGTTAATGAGCTTAGCAGGATGGAAGACTATGAACCTAACAAGAGCGCAATTAAAGAGAATTACATGCATTTATCAATGTCCGTGGCCGCGAAGAGAGACAACAACTTCCCATAGGCCAGAGGGACAAGAAAGCCATTGTAAACCTTGGGGCTGGCAGGAGCTTTGAAGAGATTATCCTTGGAGAGGGGACACGCCAGAGAACTCCGATAAGAAATCCCCGGTACCGTTACCCTCATATAACCTCACCTGGAAATTATGGTTCTCGCGGTAAGCCCCAGCTGTGCCAAATACCACATTACTGGCAGCTGAATGCCCCATACGGATCAAAGCAGTCTGCTGATTGATGAATCAAACTGCATTGTGTGTGACGGTTATGCCTCGTACACACGCATCGATAGTTGGCCGTGAATTATCGGCCAACGTCCGATCGGCCGATTTTCGGCTTGTTAGTATGATGCCGAAAAAAATCTGGTCTGCAGGCTATAAAATTTTTGTTGGCCGTCAACAGAACGGCCGATTTTCCGTCAGTCAGTACAGATTTCGGCAGACAAAAATCTGATGAGCAAGATTGGGCATGCTCTGAGAAGAAAAAACACACGGAAAGTAAACCAGCACATGACATCACTTCTGAAGTTGGTTTTTGTTGGCCGAGAAAATTTGTGTGCAGTCTAGGCACATTCCAACCAACACAACAACACTGGACAAAAGATGGCCAATCGGTCGGCCGATAATCGTTGCGTGTGTACGAGGCATTAGTGCCTGCCTTTACCCAACAGGACCAATGATGAGCTTGGGAATTCTCCAAACTCATGTACACCCAAATTCAAGCTCTTGAGTTGTGAGCCAGGACATTCCTGCCCAACATCTTGCCCCTTTGTTGGTGTGAACTGCGGCACGGTAAAGCCCTGGCCTGCAGCTCATTGGATGAAAATAAGAGCACCAGCTAGGGTAGAGAGGAGTTTGGAGGCCACACGGGATCTGGACTGGTGGGCTATTGAAGGTTTAATTTACTGGCAACACTTTTTGGAATTAAAAGGCTTAGGGTTTAAACTTGTACCTTGTCAAACATTTGATGTTCAACTTCATATTTTCTTTCCTTTGTACTTTTTGGGGTTAGAAACTCAGAAGGATTTTTATTTCCCTTTCTTCTTATGCGGTCACAGAGGCAGGAAGTGAGGCCAAATGGCCCGACAGGGGTCACCTTTCTCAAGTCTACCCAAAACAAAAAAAAAAAAAAAAAGTTTTGGCTGGAGTAAAACTATAGGCAAAACTTTATTTTTTTTTTCATTTTGGATAGTAAGGAAGGGTAGGGATGCACAGATATATTTGCCGAAAATAGGGTTAACAACGTTTTGCTAAGGGGCCAAGCCCAACCCCTGAAAAACAACCCCACACCATAATCCCCCCACCACCAAATGATTTGGACCAGTGCACAAAGCAAGGTCCATAAAGACACGGATGAGCAAGTTTGGGGTGGAGGAACTTGACTGGCCTGCACAGAGTCCTGACCTCACCTCGATAGAACATCTTTGGGATGAATTAGATCAAAAGCTTTTCATCCAACATCAGTGCCTGACCTCACAAATGCGCTTCTGGAAGAATGGCCAAACACTCCCATAGACACACTCCTAAACCTTGTGGACAGCCTTCCCAGAAGAGTTGAAGCTGTTATAACTGCAAAGGGTGGACCAACTCAATACTGAACCCTACAGACTAAGACTGGGATGCCACTAAAGTTCATGTGTGTGTGTAAAGGCAGGTGTCCCAATACTTTTGGTAATATAGTGTATATATGGCAGCACAGTGGTGGCCTTCATTAACGAGTTGTCACAAACAGTGTCCCTTTTTAGTCTAGGAGCGCGCTCAGTCTTCACCCGCCGGCACAGTGACCACCTTGTTGCGCCAGCTTTCAGTCAATGTTTATGATTGGGAGGTGATGGGACGGGCTCAGGACCACGTGATCACAGGCAACCAATCACAGTGTAACTTTCAGGGCATTAGGAACATTTCAAAGAGGCCAGCTCCCATTAGCCGTAAGGGACAAAAAAGAAAAAAAACTTTGAGCGCCGGTTCACATATGTGCGATGACAGACATCACCTGTGATTCGGAGCGCACTGCTCTGAAAATCACATGCGATGTCTGTGCGATGCAAATTCAGCTATACAGATTGTATGGCTGAATTCGCATTGGATTCGGACACTTCTCGCTTAGTACCCTTTTTTGGGTCCGCACCAGAATTGCATCGCATGGTGGTTCACACCTTTGTGATCGGATTCATGTCCGAACTGTTAGTTCGCACTGCGATATGCGAACTGATCTGGGGGTGTCGTTAAATTTGTATTGACACCCCCAGCGATTCGCATATGGCAGTGTGAACTGCGAGTTGAGTGCGATGCAGGAATCCGCAGTGGATTCACAGGGTTCCCGCAATGCATATGTGAACCGGGACTTAGGGCCTTAAAATATAACCCAATTGAATCTCAGAAACGCTACAATAGGATAAAATTCATTATATAGGAGTCTTCATCAGGGGTACACAACGTGGGCACTCCAGCTGTAGAGGAGGACAGCCAATAGGGTGTGAGTAAAGCCCCGTACACACGCACCGATTGTCGGCCGACCGTTCGGCCGTCTTTTGTCCGGTGCTGTCGTGTCGGTTGAAAAGTGCTAAAGACTGCTCACGAATTTTGTCGGCCAACAACAACCGACTTCAGAAGTGATGTCATGTTCTGGTTTACTTCCCGTGTGTTTTTTCTTCTCTGAGCATGCCCAGTCTTGCTCATCTGATTTTTGTCGGCCGAAATCTATACTGACTGATGAACAATCGGCCGTTCTTTGTTGGCCTACAAAAATTTTAAAGCCTGCACACCAGATTTTGTTCGGCCGAAAAGTCGCAGTCGGTTGTCGGAAGCATCATACTAACAAGCCGACAATCGGCTGATCGGACGTTGGCCGAATATTTACGGCCGACAATCGCTACGTGTGTACGGGCCTTAAGATCTTTTATCAAGATATATACTGATAATTCAGAGTCAAATAAGCACAGGAGAAGGATACAGCTCAGTAAAGGCAATCTATTGCTGAAGAACAGGACTGAACCAATAGTGGGAGGAGGAGCAGGAGGGTCAGGCTCTAGTCTCAGGTTACATGCAGCTTGTGCATTCTGTGTTTGTCCCTCTTACATTGCAGATCATAGAAACGTATCAAATAAAAGCCAAAGAAAAAAAAAAAAAAATTTTGGCCAGAGATTTCGCATACTGCCTAGAATGGCTGACATCGATAGCCAAATAAAGTATATATTTGCGCATCCATGTCTACACAGCCCCTTTAGAAAATGAGTCACCATGCAGCTTCCTCACATTCCACTATGAGCGCTTTCATATATTGATTCAGCTTTTCCTGTAAGCCCTTGAAAAACACAACCTTAAGGCAAAGAACTGAGCAGATAAATCATTCGTGTCACTGTCAGATCGGTACACCGCCGCGCTTTCTGCTCTAGGCTTTAGGAAACAGGAGACGGCACAAAACATATACACCAAGGCGGTACAAATCCAGAGAGCTGAGCCGGCAAAAAGATTCAATGGTGAAGGGCCCTCGAACATTGACTGTATGCACAATGGGGTATATATTGCCCATTTCCCTCTAAGGCTCCGTTTACATGTCAGCGTATGATCGCGGGCAGAACCGCCGCGGTTCCGCCCGCGATCCGGAGATTTATTGCAAATCGCGGGACGCCTAGCGTTGCCCGTTGATTTGCAATAGCCCCCCAAACGCCGAGCGATGTTGCCGCGATTTACGCCCGCCGAATCGCGGCAACATCGCGCAAACAAAATCGCGGGACGCAATACGCTCCAAAGAAGCTCTTGTACTTTTTTGGAGCGTATTGCGTCCCGCGATTTTGTTTTTGCGCGATGTTGCCGCGATTCGGCGGGCGTAAATCGCGGCAACATCGCTCGGCGTTTGGGGGGCTATTGCAAATCAACGGGCAACGCTAGGCGTCCCGCAATTTGCAATAAATCTCCGGATCGCGGGCGGAACCGCGGCGGTTCTGCCCGCGATCATACGCTGACATGTGAACGGAGCCTAAAGTCTAAACCCGAAGATCAAAAAATAGATTATTGTTTTTAATAATATTATATTTTTGTTATTATATAGTGCAGCTTTAGAGCCGGTTCACTACCACGACCAGAAAGTTGCCCCGTGACTTGAAGAGACTTGTTTAGAGACTTGTTTAGAGACTTGTTTAGAGACTTGTTTAGAGACTTGTTTAGAGACTTGTTTAGAGACTTGTTTAGAGACTTGTTTAGAGACTTGGGAAGAGACTTGGGAAGAGACTTGTTTAGAGACTTGGGAAGAGACTTGTTTAGAGACTTGGGAAGAGACTTGTTTAGAGACTTGTTTAGAGACTTGTTTAGAGACTTGGGAAGAGACTTGGGAAGAGACTTGGGAAGAGACTTGGGAAGAGACTTGGGAAGAGACTTGGGAAGAGACTTGGGAAGAGACTTGGGAAGAGACTTGGGAAGAGACTTGGGAAGAGACTTGGGAAGAGACTTGGGAAGAGACTTGTGCACTACTTTGAAGAGACAGGCGACTTTGTCTGTGGGGAATGCCTGGCTAATCTTTCTTCTTCCTGGAAAGTCTGATCACAAGTCGCTTCAATTAAGATAAGGAGGCGACTCCCATTGAAGTATTTGGGACAGTCGGATCACAGGTCGCCTCAAAGTAGTACAGGACCCTTTTCTGAAGTCGGAGCAACTTCAGTAGTGCCAATTAAGACGGCACTGATTGATTAATATTGCTTTTGTTATGTCAAGCGACCTGGGGCTACACAAGTCGTGCTAGTGTGAATGGGCTCTTAGAGTCGGTTCACACTATGGCGACATGAATCTGTACTACTTCGGGGGCGACCTGTGAAGTCCAGTGCACCGCGACTTTGGCGCGACTTGCACGGACTTCATATAATTGAAGTCTATGCAAGTCGCTTTGAGGTCGCCCCGAAGTAGTACAGGACCCTTTTTCTAAGTCGGAGTGACTTGTGTCGCTCCTATTAGAACGGGTCCTGTAGCAGTCAATGGACCGCGACTTGTCAGGCTGACAAGTCGCCTGACAAGTCACGCTAGTGTGAATCGAGTCTTACTGTCCCCTAAGGCCCCTTCCACACTTGTGTGACTTGTCCTGCAACTTGTAACTGCAAAATCGCATGACAAGTCGTACTCCATGATTTCCAATGACTACCGCAACAACTTCAAAAGTAGTCCCTGCACTATTTGGGCCGATTTTAATGCATTTTGAGGTCCATAGACATAGGCATTGCTTCAAGTCCAATCAAAACCACGGCAAAAAAAATTGAGGCAAAAATCGCATGACGTTTAGGTTTCATAAGTGTGAAAGGGGCCTAAGGTTTTTTTCACACGAGCTTTCGGCCCAGCGGACTCAGTTTTGCTCAGCAGGGATCGATCTGCTGATCCCCACTGAGCAGGAGATGACAGCTCAGTCTCTGCTCTGTGCTGAGACATCGAATGGAAACGAACCTCCTGTCTGTTTCTATGCGATCCTCCAGGTGAATAGAAAATAGGGTTACCATCCATCTGGATTTCACAGACAGGATCGGATCGGAGAGCAGCGGATGTCAGCGGAGATGTCACCACTGACATCCGCCGCTCCATAGGGGTGCATGGAGGATCCGATCAGGCCCGTGCGATATATATATATATATATATATATATATATATATATATATATATATATATATATATATATATATATATATATACCGTATATACTCGAGTATAAGCCGAGTTTTTCAGCACATTTTTTTGTGTTGAAAACGTCCCCCTCGGCTTATACTCGAGTCAAGAAAAAAAAAAAAAAAAGTCCCTGGCCGCTCCAACGTGCTTGAGCTTTAAAGATGGTGCCGCCCGGCGCATACATGTCATTGCGCACGCGCCGCCCCCGCTCGGGAGAGGCCGGGAATAGCCGAAAGTATACGAGCGGCGGCGGCGCGTGCGCAATGACGTGTCGGCGCCGGGCGGCGCCATTTTTAAAATGAAGGCGCCTCTGGAACAGGTACGTGAAACTGCTGCACTACCTGCCATTATGCAGGGCTGTGGGCATACTACAAGGGATGCAGTGCTGCGGGCATGCATTCTGCATTCTCCTGCACCATGCCAGTCACCCTGCATTCTCCTGCACCATGCCAGTCACCCTGCATTCTCCTGCACCATGCCAGTCACCCTGCATTCTCCTGTACCATGCCAGTACCCTGCATTCTCCTGCACCATGCCAGTCAGCCTGCATTCTCCTGTACCATGCCAGTACCATGCCAGTACCCTGCATTCTCCTGCACCATGCCAGTCAGCCTGCATTCTCCTGTACCATGCCAGTACCCTGCATTCTCCTGCACCATGCCAGTACCCTGCATTCTCCTGCACCATGCCAGTACCCTGCATTCTCCTGTACCATGCCAGTCACCCTGCATTCTCCTGTACCATGCCAGTACCCTGCATTCTCCTGTACCATGCCAGTACCCTGCATTCTCCTGCACCATGC
>NC_138768.1:45423041-45445541 GCF_965119305.1 Pelophylax lessonae | reverse complement strand
CCTGCTTTTCATTGATAGGGGGGGCCACTTTAAACAGCCGGCGCTCTCGGTCACCTCTTAAAGGGGCCCATGAACCCAAGAGGCTTTCTATACTGAAAAAAAAGCTACTTTCCTCGGAACAGAGTTTACAGTCAAAGAACAAAAATGCAACTTATTTCAGGTTTCTAGTCCTTTAGATGTGGCGGCTTCCTTAGCTTTCTTGTTCGGGGCGCATTTCCCTTTAATTTCAACTGGCGAGGGTGGCCAATAACATACTTCCTGTCCTACGGAGACAACTCTCACTCACTGTACTGTATGGAGGAGCAGCACTCACCTTAGGACAGGGCTACAGAACACCTAGCCCTCTCCTTTTTACACACCGATTTGGGAACAATGTACTGTGTTTGCCAAGAGTTGAGCACAAGACGAGAGAAGGCAAGATTTTTGGCAGGATCAACAGTCTTTAATTTTTTCACTAAGACTATGAAAAGCAGAGAGCGGGGCAGCAATATAGCCCCTTAACGCCTGTTTTAGCCCTGCCACAACCGTGTGCATTGTATGAGGTTGCAAAGAGGCCCCATTCACTTGGATGGGTCACGTTCGATAAATGGTACCATTTTTGCCATGGCTGCATCGTGGCCACAACAGGTGTACAACAGCCTCAGGCCATTGGGTTATGTTAATGGGGGAGGTAAACCCGCGCCTATTTTTACCACCTGCATGTGAACGAGCCCCAACTGAATAGATTCAAGAAAGTACTTTTAATGATAGATTTGGCACTTTGTGAAATGGATTTCCATATCCTTTAAATATATTCCACCTAGGCCTCCTATGCAAGGTCACCTAGACCTCCTAAGCGAGGTCACCTAGACCTCCTATGCGAGGTCACCTAGACCTCCTATGCGAGGTCACCTAGACCTCCTATGCGAGGTCACCTAGACCTCCTATGCGAGGTCACCTAGACCTCCTATGCGAGGTCACCTAGGCCTCCTAAGCAAGGTCACCTAGGCCTCCTAAGCAAGGTCACCTAGGCCTCCTAAGCAAGGTCACCTAGGCCTCCTAAGCAAGGTCACCTAGGCCTCCTAAGCAAGGTCACCTAGGCCTCCTAAGCAAGGTCACCTAGGCCTCCTAAGCAAGGTCACCTAGGCCTCCTAAGCAAGGTCACCTAGGCCTCCTAAGCAAGGTCACCTAGGCCTCCTAAGCAAGGTCACCTAGGCCTCCTAAGCGAGGTCACCTAGGCCTCCTAAGCGAGGTCACCTAGGCCTCCTAAGAGAGGTCACCTAGGCCTCCTAAGAGAGGTCACCTAGGCCTCCTAAGCGAGGTCACCTAGGCCTCCCAAGCGAGGTCACCTAGGCCTCCCAAGCGAGGTCACCTAGGCCTCCCAAGCGAGGTCACCTAGGCCTCCTAAGCGAGGTCACCTAGGCCTCCTACGTGAGCCACCTAGACCTCCTATGTGAGGTCACCTAGGCCTCACTCACATTAGAAGTTATCAAGCACAAATAAGGGTAATGTTTGGTTGAAAAAAGTCTATGTCTGTCAATACTGTTGTTCGGGTGAGCGGAATACAGCTGGATCAAGTAGGGATCATATTAGGTTATATCCTCTACATATGAATACATAAGGATCAACCATAAGGATACATAAGGATCAAGTGGGGATCAGGTTGTATTATATCCTCTACATAAGGATATACAGTATAAGGATCTACATAAGGATCAAGTGGGGATCATGTTATGTCATAGCCTCTACATAGGGATATACAGAATCTATAACATATACATAATCTATAAGAATCTACATAAGGATCACGTGGGGATCATGTTATGTTATACCCTCTACATAAGGATATACAGTATAAGGATCTACATAAGGATCAAGTGGGGATCATGTTATGTTATACCCTCTACATAAGGATAGACAGTATAAGAATCAACATAAGGATCATGTTATGGTATATCCTCTATATAAGAATTCACAAGGATTCTACCATAAGGATACATAAGGATCAAGTGGGGATCAGGTTATGTTATATCCTCTACACGAGGGTAAATAAGAATCTACCAGAAGGATACATAAGAATCTAAATAAGGATTATGTTATGTTGTAGCTTCTGCATAATGATATACACTATTAAAATCTATACAAGGATCAAGTGGGAATCATGTTATGTTATATCCTCTATATAAGGATACACAAGGGACTATCATAAGGATACATAAGGATCAAGGGGGGGGGGGGGGGGGTCATATGTTATATCCTCTACATAAGAATACACAACAATCTACTATAAGGATTCATAAGGATCAAGTGGGGATCATGTTATGTTAAACCCTGTACATAAGGATACACAAGGATCTACCATAAGGATACATAGGGATCAGGTTATGTTATATCCTGTACACAAGGATATAGAAGGATCTACCATAGATATACAAGGATCTACAAAAGGATAAAGTGGGGATCAGGTTATGTTTTATCCTCTACATAAAAACACAAGGATCTACTATAAGGATACAAAGGGATCAAGTGGGATCCTGTCATGCTCACAACCTCTACATAAAAACAGTAGCAGTTTTCCCCAGTACACTGCAACACAAACCATTGGTGTGAGCAAGTTCTGCTCAAAAAGTATTTTTTGTATTTAAGTAATTTATCCAAAATAATTGACAACCATATGGTGTCTCCTCCAACAACACTTTCCATTCTTTCCAGTTGGAACTGTGCCCTCTTGTCACATGATCCTGAACTCTACATTCTCTGACAACTGAAGTAGCCAATGCTTGGAACGTGCAGTTTTAGGGCAATTCTGAAAATAAAGCTAACAGCAGCCAGAGGGGGTTTAGCCAGAGGGGCAAACAAATGCTGAAACTTCCCCTGGGCCAGTCTAAAAATGAATTTTTCATGGCCGACTGTCCTGTACGTTTAATATCTGGCTCCTGATGGCCATAAAACTGCACGTTGTCTTTGGATAAACTCCCTTTCTTTCCATTGAACGGCTCATGAAATTCCCCACAGTTCCTTCTCTTTCCTTGTTTATACAAAAGTGCAGACACAGAAATAAAGAGAGACTGTGCGTCCGCCATCGGCAGCACGGAAAATCAAATATCTGCGTGAAGCTTCCTATAAAAGGTTCCTAACATATTACATATATTATACTGTACATGCACAATATACTTATTGATGTATTGATGCATATCCTAGTCTATACATAGGGTTGGCTACCTATACTTATAGCAAAGTGTTTACTGTATATGTAGTCACACCTTTATTTTTTTATAACCTTTTTTAGCTAATGGAACTTTTTACTACTCAGTCATACGTGTGAACACCCAACCTTTCCTAAATATGATAAACATCTCTTTGAGGGTTAAAAAAAGAAAGGCACAAATTTAAAATTCTCGATAGAAATTAACTACAGAGTCAGCAAACCAAGCCAATGAGAATGAGTTGACATGGATATTCTCTTTACAGGGCTCCATCGTTGGAACTGGAAGTTGATATTTACATATTGAGCACCCCGGGATACACTCTGGGGGACAGAAGAATTACTTTGCTCTTTTAGATGGTCCAGTCATGGCTAAAAGGCACCCTATCGATGGCAAATCAACCCTTCCTAAAATCTTGACCTTTAAGGTCCCCTGCAAGCACGCACCGATTCCTCCCTATGACCTCCCATCACTTAAACTAGAAGGCTGCAGGTTTCCAAGGCAAGCCAAACATGGAAAAGTGAGCTTAGCAAAACATAATTTACTAGTTTAGACTTTATGGAGGACAAAATGGGACAAGTGGGAGTAGAAACCACCACTATATCAGTGGCCAGTTCGAGTAAACAATATTCGACAGTCAGTGGGAGAAATAGTTCCCTCACCGTTGGTATCAGTGGGAGGAATAGTGCCCCATCAGGTGTCAGTGGGAGAATTTTGCCCATCAATTGTGTCAGCGGGCAGAATACTGCCCCATTGTTGGAGGCAGTGAAACAAATAGTCTCCCATTGCTGGTGAAGGTCAGTGGTCTCCAAACTGCAGCCCAGGTGCTTGCTTTAATCCAGTCCTTGAGGCACGATTTTCAACTACTGATACCACCAATGAGACACAATTCCCCCACTGACACATGAATTTCTCCCAATGAGACGAACGATTGGGCACAACCCCTCCCGATAACACCAACAATGAGGCCCACTGACAACAATGAGGATGCGCTATTCCTCCCACTGACACCAAAGAGGGGGCATTGCTTATTCCCACTGGTGGCGGGACCTTTTCTACTCCCAATGGCCACAACCCAACACCCCCTCTCCCCCACCAAGTCTGAAGGACAGTAAACTGGCCCTTTGTTTTGAAAATTTGGAAGCCCCTGGCGTAAGTGCCCCATCATTTGTTTCATTGGAAGGAATAGTGCCCCATCATTGGACAGAGAGAGGATTAGTGCCCCATTGCTGAAGTCAGTGGAAAGAACTGTGCCCTATTTTTTGTCTCAGTGGAAGGCATAGTGCTTCATCACTGGTGTCCATGAGAGCAATATTGCCTTATTTTTTCTATATTTTCTGTGTCCGTAGGAGGAATTGCGCACCATCGTTGGGGTCCATGGTGGAAATTGTGCACCATCGTTGGGGCCCATGGTGGAAATTGTGCACCATCGTTGGGGTCCATGGGAGAAAATGTGCACCATGGTTGGGGTCCATGGGAGAAAACGTGCACCATCGTTGGGGTCCATGGGAGAAAACGTGCACCATCGTTGGGGTCCATGGGAGAAAACGTGCACCATCGTTGGGGTCCATGGGAGAAAACGTGCACCATCGTTGGGGTCCATGGGAGAAAACGTGCACCATCGTTGGGGTCCATGGGAGAAAACGTGCACCATCGTTGGGGTCCATGGGAGAAAACGTGCACCATCGTTGGGGTCCATGGGAGAAAACGTGCACCATCGTTGGGGTCCATGGGAGAAAACGTGCACCATCATTGGGTCCATGGGAGAAATTTTGCATCATCATTGGGGTCCATGGGAGAAATTGTGCACCATCGTTGGGGTCCATGGGAGAAATTGTGCACCATCTTGGGGTCCATGGGAGAAATTGTGCGTCATCATTAGGGTTCATGGGATAAATTGTGCACCATCGTTGGGGTCCATGGGAGAAATTGTGCGTCATCATTAGGGTTCATGGGAGAAATTGTGCACCATCGTTGGGGTCCATGGGAGAAATTGTGCACCATTGTTGGGGTCCATGGGAGAAATTGTGCACCATTGTTGGGGTCCATGGGAGAAATTGTGCACCATTGTTGGGGTCCATGGGAGAAATTGTGCACCATTGTTGGGGTCTATGGGAGAAATTGTACACCGTCATTGTGGTCCATGGGAAAAATTGTAAACCACCGTTGAGATCCAAGTCATTGTTGGTATTAGTGGAAAGAATAGTGTCCCCTTGTTGGTGTCAGTGGGAGGATAGTACACTTACAGTATATTGGTGTGAGTAGGAGGAATAGTGACTATTTAAAGGCAACCAAAAGACTGCATCTGGTTCATAGTTTGGGGACCACCATTTTAAAACATAAAAAATATAAAAATATTGTAATAAAGAAGACAAGTAAAAAAAGAAAAGACAAGACACACAGAAAAACAACTCACTGCTCAGAAAGTAAAAACAGTAAACCTATCAAAGATACAGTGAATAGCGCTACACAAACATGCTTGTGCTGGAATCACCCAACCGTATCTCTCAGGGAAGCTTTGGAGAGGCCGAGCTGTCAGTCACACTCCCAGCTCTTGATGCTGCAGGGACCAGTGCCAATGGCAGACAGTGATTGGCAGCTCCCCTTCTTAGCTGGTTCTGGAGCGCTGACCTCAGTGTTTGACAAGCAGTTGTGCACAGTGGCCCAAAGCAAAGAACATGCCCAAGAGACAACAGGCTCGTCAGCTCGACTACCCTTCCAGTCAGGATCTCTTATCCAGCAAGCATCAGGTGGCAGGATACGCAGTGTGTGCAGAAGTCAAACCCAAGGAATCTCAGAGGATGTTTTACCGAAAACATGAATCACACTTCTGTGGAATGTGTCATCAGTTTCCACCTCCACCATGTGACCAGCGCTGACTGACTTTCAACAGCTGAATTAAACAGGTGACACAAATACCAGCTATAGGACAATTCAGTGAGGCTCTGCAAAGGGTGACAAAAATGCCCAATATCCAACGACCAAAGCTCCGAGGACCACCCATCAATTTCAGGGAGCTAGTCATGCAAAGGTCCATGAGGCCTTCCGTTGACAACCTCCTAGCTGCAAGTGTCAGAAGTTGCTGACCAAAAAAAAAAAAATGCAACCGATGACATCACAACTCCAACAAACCGCTGAGCACAGCGGGAAAATGTGTCAAAGCTTCATCTCGCTTCCTCTGCAAATTTGAAATAAGTGGAAGAAAGAGCTAGTGGCGTTAGTGCAAAGTCTTCTCTTTTCTATCATTTGGATGTTTTCGAGGCTGGCGATGAGCCTAGATTTAAGTTGGGCTAGGCTGGCTATATATGGATCAACCTAGATCAGCTGTTTTAGGATTAAAGCCTCGTACACATGCAACGATTGTTGGCCGACCGATCGTCCGTCTTTTGTCCAGTGTTGTTGTGTTGGTTGAAATGTGCTCTAGACTGCACACGAATTTTATCGGCCAACAAAAACCAACTTCAGAAGTGATGTCATGTTCTGGTTTACTTTTCGTGTGTTTTTTCTTCTCTGAGCATGCCCAGTCTTGCTCATCACATTTTTGTCTGCCGAAATCTGTACTGACTGAAGAACAATCGGCCGTTCTGTTGATGGCCAACAAAAATTTTATAGCATGCACACCAGATTTTGTTCGGCCGAAAAGTCGCAGTCGGTTGTCGGAAGCATCATACTAACAAGCCGACAATCGGCCGATCGGACGTTGGCCGAAAATTCACAGCCAACAATCGTTGCGTGTGTGCGAGGCTTTAATCCTAAAACAGCTGCTTTGAAGCCCAGACTGCCCACACCATTGAGTGACGCCAGACGCTACCGCAGACTGCCGGCCGCCGCACGAGTCTCCAGTGTAGCAAGGCACTTCCGGGAATCCAGACCTGGTCTCCATCTCCCGGATCCTCAGCCCACGCCTGGACACTTGAACATCATCTTCAGCAGCCGCCCCCGCAGCGTCACGAACATCATAGCTTACTAACATGTAAGTTACTGCATTGTTTTGTCAATAAATTGCTTTTACCTCACTCAAGAGGCGCTTCCCTTTTCTTTCTACACATGGTGATGCACATGTGATCAGTTATGACACCAGCCATTGGATGCTTTGACAGTTTGGTTGAGAACACAAGCAAATGTGATGGTTGGTATTCCCGGCCAGGAATGTACCTGATTTTTTTTTAAACTGGTAAATTGATGGGTTTAGTTCCGCTTTAAGGAAGGATTTGCTACTTTTATCAGATTTTCCGGTTTCTATAGCCAATAATTGCAAGGTTTTATTGTCATCTCCCAACTTCCTGCGTTCTCCAGAACAGAAAACTGAAGTCTCCCAAACAGTGTCACAGATGGCAACAAGAACCTGACATACCTCTTCTCCAGTTTAACCAAGAAAAAAAAGTTTGGCTGGAGTTGGGCTTTAAAGCTGAATTCTAGACTAGGGCTGCCACGACGCGTCGACTACAAAAAAACGTCGACGTGCGTGAAAAGCGTCGACTCGTCAACGCGTGACGTCACTAGTACACTAGTACAGACCACTTATTAAGCCCCCCTTCCAGTGCAGACCCCTCAGTAGGCCCTCCCACCCAGTACAGACCACTTAGTAAGCCCCCCCTCCCAGTGCAGACCCCTCACTAAGCCCTGTACTAGGTGGGAGGGCTTACTGAGGGGTCTGCACTGGGAGGGGGGGGCTTACTAAGGGGTCTGTACTAGGTTGGAGGGCTTACTGAGGGGTCTGTACTGGGAGGGGGGCTTAGTAAGTGGTCTGTACTGGGGGGGGCTTAGTAAGTGGTATGTACTAGGTGGGAGGGCTTACTGAGGGGTCTGTACTGGGAGGGGGGGCTTAGTAAGTGGTCTGTACTAGGTGAGAGGGCTTACTGAGGGGTCTGTACTGGGAGGGGGGGCTTAGTAAGTGGTCTATACTAGGTGAGAGGGCTTACTGAGGGGTCTGTACTGGGAGGGGGGGCTTAGTAAGTGGTCTGTACTAGGTGGAAGGGCTTACTGAGGGGTCTGCAATGGGAGGGGGGCTTACTAAGTGGTCTGTACTAGGTGGGAGGGCTTACTGTGGGGTCTGTACTGGGAGGGGGCTTACTGAGGGGTCTGTATTAATTACAGGATTAATTAGCTAATCAAAAAAACACTAAATTAAGCAAAAAAAAAATAAAATAAAAATAAATCGTTAGATTAGTCGACTAATCGTAAAAATAATCGATAGATTAGTCGACAGACAAATTAATCGTTAGTTGCAGCCCTATTCTAGACACAAAAACCTTTATTTACAGTGGAAGTAAACCCACCGATTTCCCGTGCCGGTAATGTAACTGTCACATTGGTTGTGCTCTCCACCAAACTGTCAAACCATCCAGTGGCTGGTGTCATACGTAAATCACATGACCACGTGATCATTGACAAGTCAAGAAACTTTAACGTTGTTAAACCAAATAAACTTGGAAACACAGATATCCCCTTGTAAAGTAGAAGTGACATTGTCACTTGCTATACAAAGCTTTGCAGAACTGTGGGAGGGGCTTAGCATTCCCACCCACTGCATAGTGCCTGCAGAAAACTATAGGAGGGGGCAGAGACAAGACCAGTCACCCTGCACAAGGAGAGAGAGCAACAGTGGCTGGTCTATATTACAGGAGACAAAGCTTCATAGATCTGGAAGAAATACACAATGCACATCAGTATTCAAGTCACGGAGTGGCCTAACCAGTCTCCAGACCTTAATCCTATATAAAATGTATGAAAGGGAGCTGAAACGTTGAGTTGCCAAGCGAAAGCAGAGAAACCTTAAGGATTTAGAGAAGATCTGTAAGGAAGAGTGGATCAAAATCCCTCCTGAGATGTGTGCAAACCTGGTAACCAACTACAAGAAAGTCTTGCCAACAAGGGATTCTCCACCAAGTACTAAGTCATGTTTTGGTTGTGGATCAAATACTTATTTTACTCACTGAACTGCAACCGAATTTATATTTGTATATTTTTTTTCTGGACTTTTGGTTGATATTTTGGTCTCTATCATTTAAAATACCCCTATGATAACAATTATAGACCATTCATTTCTGTGTACGTGGGCAAACTTACAAAAATCTGCAGGGGATCAAATAATTATTTTCTCCACTGTAATATTTACTTATCCCTGCGGTTTGGCTTAAGGCTACGTTCACAAGTCGGCGTAGCGATCGCGGGCAGAATCACCGCGATTCTACCCGCGATCCGGAAATCATTGCAAATCGTGGGACACCTGTGCGTTGCCCGTGATTTGCAATAGCACCCCAAACGCTGTGCGATGTTGCCACGACTTCCGCCTGCCGAATCGCGATAACATCACGCAAAAAAAATTGCGGGATGTATGACGCCCAAAAAAGGTACAAGAGCTTCTTTGGGGCGTCATGCGTCCCCGCGATTTTTTGCACAATGTTACCGCGATTCGGCAGGCGGAAATCGCAGCAACATCACAGCGTTTGGGGTGCTATTGCAAATCACGGGCAACGCACAGGCGTCCCGCGATTTGCAATGATTTCCAGATCGCGGGCAGAATCGCGGTGATTCTGCCCGCGATCGCTACACCGACATGTGAACGTAGCCTTAACTAATGTGGCTTTGCTCTTCTGTTTTCTTGCTTTTTTTTAGGCAACCCATTCTACCAAATAATCAAAATAACGAGCCCTGTATGGGCAACATAAAAATCTCGCTCTTCTACTTGACTGCATGCTGTCCTATAAAAACATTTTACTTCGGTTTTTAACGTTCTCCTCTAAGAAAACACAAACACGCGCGACAATATCCTGCGGCACTCTTATTACAGAAAGCCGCAAATTTAACTTTTCCCCGCTGACCACACATACACATCAGGGAGATTTGCTAGCAGCTATAGGACAAACTGCTTTCAGGATTCCATAATTAGTCAGGGTTTAGCACATTCCATGCAAGGCTAGGAGATGAGATACGTGTAATAACCATAAAAACTAACCCAACCAGTTTCCACGCTGCGGAGGAAGTATCGGAGAACCTAAAACGTAAACAGTTCTGCATAGCAGACAGGTTAAAAGGCAACCCGAGGAAGAAAAAGGTAACTGTTTTACTTGCCAATAGGTTTTGCAAAGTAATGTAATTGCTCCACAGACTTCTGTTGTGCTCTACAACTACATAGCAGGAAAAGCCATAATTTAAGGGATTTTTTTTAAATGTATAATTTTAACCCAGAATTCATGTCCATAATGGACATTCATGGACAGATGTAAAAATCACGGATTTCACAAACTGTCTGTGAATTTACTGACGGTCGGCAACCCTATGACCCTGTGCACCATTCCATCTACGAGCTAACCTAAATCCCACACAGTAGGAGAGGCAACAAGATGATCGGAACTGTGAGCTTGTCAATATTTAACCCATAGTCCGGGGAAGCCGTCCCACCGGGAGAAGACCGTCATTCTCGAAAGTAAATCTGGCAGGCTGGTTGTACCAAAGTTGATCGATCAATCAACTTATGCCTCGTTTCCACTGAGCGGAACGGTTCGGTACGCTATTTTGGGTGTTTCCATTATGAAAGTGGCCCATACAACCGAACCAAACCGCACCATTCCTGGTCCTGCTTCAGATGTAGGGCCATAGGAAATGGTACGGTACGGTTAGGGCGGAGCTACTGGCGTCACACGATACATTCCACTGATTGGCAGACAGGAAACCATCAATGCTCACATCAAATGAAAGAGCAAAACAAACACCTCATTTGGTGTAAACCCCGCATGGTCCCTGGTGGCCCGACTTGCAGTGGAAACGCTCACCTGAATAGACCGAACCATTCTAACCCTTCCAAACTGTACCGACCCAAACCGTTCCGCTCAGTGGAAACGAGGCATTAGTACATTCAGCCTGTCCACATACAGTTCGAATCTCTGGCAGTTCCTGATGAACCAGGCGTGATTCGAACAGTCTAAAGGCCATTTATTCTTTTAAAACATGTGACCATCAACAGAGGACTAGAAGCTCCTCCTACCACTGTTTCCCTGCACACAGGCTGAGAAAGAGCTGGGTCATGTGACCGCTGTATATTAGGAAAAAGGTACTTAGAATTTTTTTTTTTTTTTATTATTACAATTACAGTACTATCATCCATATACAGAAAGACGGAAAAATGTAAATTAAAGCGGAGTTCCGGCCACAGAATCTTTTTTTTTTTTTTTTTTAAATACTTCCCAAATTGTGATCCACCGCCCTTCATACATCCGCTAATCCGGTTTTACACAGTTTAATAAGTGATTTGCAATCATAAAATCTCACTTTAGAAAACGTTTGCTGAGCGCTGCCATCTTTGTTGTGGTCACCTGAAGCCACAGTATGAAAATGTATGCCCTGCTTCCTGGTTCTAGCTGGATGGGGCAGATGAATGCAGCGCGATTCATAACGCGATGAGAGGAGCGGCCGGCCGCCTACGTCACTGCCCATTGCCTCCTGGGAGTGATGAGTAAGAGCTCCCAGGACGCATTGCAGGACAGGAAGTGACGGTGCGTGGCCGCAGAGGGAGGAAGTGGAAGGAAGGTAAGTAAATTTTCTTCTGAAACAAGGTAAGTAAAAAAAATAAATAATCGGGAATATCCAATTGTTTTTCAGGTGACACTAAGGAAGCGGATGGCACAAAATCTATTGTGACGATTTTGCGGCTGGAACTCCGATTTAAAGTGTGTGTTTAGTATCACTTTTCTGCGATGCTTTACCTGCATTTGTCCAGCTAAGACTCCATTCACACTAGCGCGACTTGTCAGGCGACTTGGTCGCCTGACAAGTCGCGGTCGGTCGGTCGCCCGCCATTGAATAGTACAGGACCCGTTCTAATAGGAGCGACACAAGTCGCTCCGACTTAGAAAAAGGGTCCTGTATTACTTTGGGGCGACCCGGAGGCGACTTGCATTGACTTCAATTATATGAAGTCCGTGCTGTGCACCGCGACTTCACAGGTCGCCCCACCAAGTCGTGTCGCCGCAGTCTGAACGGGGTCTTAAGAACCTGTATACCTCATGTGTGTACCAACATGCTGGAAAATCAAGGGCAATAAGAACTTCTAATACTTGGGCATCTGGAAGAAACCAACATCTGCGGGAACAAAAATTAATAAAAGCCAATCAGACCTAGGAACGGAGTTCAGGGTCTTCTGGGTGGGAGAAACATCAATCTCTAAATCAGGTTCCAAGAGGCTGATGTAAAGTCCAAGCTGAAGAAAGACCCACCACGGCGAGACAGACACGTGTACATGATAAACTGAGGCCTTGTGTTTAAGAAACAAATTTATACGACTTGGAAGTCTAACATACTAGTCTTAAGTTTCTTTATTTTTCCTACTGAAAACATATAAAAAGTAGGAAAAGGACACCGAGAAAAAAAAAAGAAGCCTCGCTTCTTGGCTGTATTACAACTACAAGTCTTTTAAAGTTCTTGTCGAATTCAAAAGTTGACTTTGGAAAGACACACAAGGGAGACGTCCTACCTGCCCAGGGCTTGTGTTTATCCTCCTGGCAATGCTTAGCTGTGTAAAACTCCCTTCTCAACTGTGGGCTGTATTGCTCTGGGAACACCGAATCGTAAGCCTGTGAATCTGCAAGCCCTGCCCAGAGACATTCCGGAAGAGCTTATGTATCTGTCAAGGGGAAAAAATAGGTAAAAGGTAAACGGAGAAGACCTACTGTCTCTTCCGTGATGCCATCAGACCAATGAATTCCGGATTTTTTAAATTCTTGGCATAGATGGGACAATTAACAACTAATAACATGGTGGTGGGATTTAAAGTGTATGTAAAGCCAAAGAAGAGAGAGAGAGCGAGAGTGTGACAGGAAACCGCAAAAATGTAGTAAAAAACAGAACAAGAGGTGAGGGAAAACTTTTCAATGTGGACATCTAAAGGGCCGTACACACTTGACGAAAATCGGACGAAATATCCTCCGATTTTTCTCTGTCTTCTCAGCGTTTATTACCATTTTTAGTTGACAGTGCATAAATGTTCACAAAATTTCTCGTCCGATTTTTCTTTTTTTTGGCACATTTGTTCCTAGACTTCCGGGTTGTCAGCAACTTCAGATCATGAGCGGTCTTTCTTATTCGATTTTTCATGGACGTACTGCATACACATTTAACGGAAATCGGTCGTCTGGGGATGGACGAAAAAATTTTGGTGTTTGTCCCTCCGTTTTTTTCCATTGAAAATGTCGGCATCGGCTGCTGAAAGTTGTGTACACACTAGGCGAAAATCGGACGATTTCACATCGGGCGGGAATTTTCGGCAGATTTTCTACTAGTGTGTACCCCACTTAAGACGGGGTTTCTCAACCAGGGTTCGCCCAGAGTTTGCTGGGGGGTTCCTTGAGCAATGACCAATTTTTGCCTCTCAGATACAGTAGGTTTCCACTGATAATTATCTTTTTAGCTACCTCTAAGGGGGGGGAAGTGTTCCAATTGTCCGCATGTGTAAGGAGCATTCTTCCCACTAACCATGACACTGATCTATCATGGGTTGTAGATATAGTAATTCTTAACAGGGGTTCCCTGAGACTGTAAAGTTATTTCAAGGGTTCCTCTGTGTTGAAAAGGTTGAGAAAGTCTGATCTAAGATGTGGTATCCCCACCACTTTTTAGAGATTTTCGCTCACTTCCTGATTCATCTTTAGGACAGGAAGAGAAATCTCTCCATCAGGGGACAGACCCTAACCCTTCCTTAAACTAAAGGCGTTTTGGCAATACATACATTTCAAAAAGTAGAAGTTTAGGCTATACAACATCCCACCTTTTAAATGCTCCCTTCCCACTGCTCCCCATTGTGCGTCATACATTTTACCATAAATTGCAATTTTTTTCAAATTACCCTTTGTCCCTCAGATTTTTTTCTATGTGGTCACGTGACCACAAAGCTCCAGCGGTTTTGTGTGGCTGGTGGGAGGGAATTCTCTCCCCCTCTGAAAACCCCTGAAGCAGCGGACACCGGTGGGTGACGTCACTGCTATATGGAATCCAGTCCTGTGGTTGGCCCTTCCAGGCCATAGCACAGAGGAGCTAGAGTTCTGTGGTCACATGACAAAAGGGTATTTAAATTGCAATTTATGCTAAAATGTATGTAGGCAAAAAGAAGCAGTGGGGAGGCAGTATTGATGTGTGATGGGGGGAGTGCTAGCGGCTATGGCCGCTGGCAATAATCGCATGAATAAAATCTAACAAGCTGGCTTTACCCTAGTCGATGATGGATCAATTTGGGTGCAGTTACTGATGCACTGAAATTTTGGTGGCCGAAACATAAATCAGTCAAAAATGGTGTTTTCGCCATTTTGCCGATCGCGAAAAAGGTTACCGATAGCATGTGATTTTACTATGCTTATGGTGTGTTTTTCGTAGGTCATGTGACTCAAAAACCACATCAAATAACACAGGTGCGTTATTGATATGTTCTTACTGTGTTTTCAATGGGGAGGTGCGTTTTTGGTACGTTTTTAACTGACTAAAAATGCAGCAAGCAGGATTTTCAACACCACAAGGGAAGCGCAACAGACCAGTGTGAAGACAAACATAGAAATTAAAGATGCATTTTCTTGAGCTTTTCTTGCACTAAAAAGGTGCTGATAATGGCTGACAAATTCATGATATCAGTGAAAAAGTAGAATACAAATATATATAAAAAAACTTATTTATATTTAAAAACCATCATTGTCAGTTTCGGTCAAGTGCATCCTGAATTTTGAGTTCTGGCACCAAAATTCCCATTTAATGCACCTCTAGGTTGGATTGAAATGCCAACCCAGGTAGGCTGGCTAAAAAAAAAAAAAATTATATGTATATATATATATATATATATATGTATATATATATATATATATATATATATATTTTTTTTTTTTAGCCGGCCTACCTGGATCGACATTTCAATCCAACCTAGAGGTGCATTAAATGGGAATTTTGGTGCCGAAGCCAAAAGTTCAGGCTGCACTTGACCGAAACTGAAAATGACAGTAAAAAAGAATTCTATATGTATTTATTTTTATATATATATATATATATATATATATATATATATATATATATATATATATTTAAAAAACAAACAGTAATTTTCCATTTTCGGTTAAGTGCATCCTGAATTTCCATTTGATGCACCTCTAGTTGCAATCAGTCTTGGATTGAAATTTTGATCCAGGTTTGGCCGGCCTAAATTTACCACATCTACCACCTCCTCCGGGCGCCATGATAGGCTTTAAGTGACAGGCAGAATAGGCACTTGTTTTTACCGCTCTATTGTTGTCCAAGGGAACATTTACTTCTTTGGGTTGCGGTAACGTGTCTTTAAATACATAATAGTGATCGACCGATATCAGTTTTTCGTTGCCGATACCGATATTTTGGCCATTGTATATCAGTATCGGCCAATATTTTCCTATAAAAAAAATATATATATTACATATTTTTTTTTACTTAGATACTATTGAGGAGGGATCTAGGGGTCTAAAAGACCTCAAACCCCTCCCCTGCACTTAAAAGCATTCAAAACGCCAAGTTTGGCTATTTTGAATGCTGTAATTTTTTTTTTAATCTGGCGCTGAGTACCCGGAAGTGATGTCATGACATCACTTCCGGGTTTTTACATGGAGACCCGATCAGAGCCGAATGCGGCTTTGATCTGGTCTTCGATGGCCACGCAGGTAGGGTGCCCAGGTCTCCCGGTGGGACGGGAGACCCAGGCGAGCCGCAGAAGGCGGCGGGAGGGGGGGTCGTTGGGACGTCCCCTCCCGCTCCTTGTAATGACAGCCGAGTGGCTTCTGAGCCGCATTGGTTATCATTACAAGACAGCCGACCGTTGGCTATGGATGCCGGTACCGGAGTGTTGCTTCTAGCTGCAGGCATCACTCCGGCACATGCACTTTCCAGAAATATCGGCAATACCGGTAACCTCCGGGGCCGATTCCGATATATCGGGGAAAGTGCATATCGGCCCTCAATATATCGGCTTTGCTGATAATCGGTCGATCACCGATATATAATATGCTTTCGAAAGCACAGAACGCTTTTTATTGTAGCGCTAGAAACACGGACTCATTGCCTCCAAAATGAATGGCACCGCAACGCGCATTACGTGTCTTACCACGGAAACACAGAAAAAGAAATCCTGCCTAAAACCTTTACAGCCCATTCAGACTGGCGTGATCCGACTTCGAGGGGCGACCTGTGAAGTGACTTCACATAATGGAAGTCTATGCAAGTCGCTCCCAGCTCGCCCCAAAGTAGTACAGGACCCTTTTTCTAAGTCGGAGCGACTTGTATAGCTCCTATTAGAATGGGTCCTGTGCTAATCAATGGCGAGCGACCGAGCGCGACTTATCAGGCTGACAAGTCGCGCTAGTCTGAATGGGGGTCTAAGTGACTGGGGTAAGATCTACTTTTATTTTCAGTTATTACTGGAGCGTACATTGAATGACACATAACAGAGTTCACAGAGTACTTTCTCGGTATGAATATACACAAGGGCTCGATGGCGGCTGCCAGTTTAGTCTAGACTTGTCTAAACATGAATTTTCTAACTATAATAATGTTCTGCTGTATTTCTAGTCGGGAGGTTTTCTAAGAGGAGGCAAGGCGACCACAATGCACTTAGGCGAGTTCTCTTTGCATTTCCGATTAGCATTTTCTTTGCAGAGAAAACCGCGAAACTCTTTAAAAACAACAAAATGCAAAGCAGTGTAAGGTCTGCATGCAAAGTGCCAGCGAGCCTTACGGTCCCAGAGGGAAAGCCACACATGGCTCGGGTCCCTCCCGGAGAAAAGCGGTGTGTGCATGATGCGTGGGTGGCGGTGTTCACAGCCAAGCTGTTTATTGCATGCGGTGTAAAATCATGACTTCATTCCTCCCTGCGCATACTACAATTCAAATCATAGGCTACTGGCAACTACTAAGAGACATCTATCAGAGCCATTGCCACCATGAAACCACCAACTTCACAAAGCATTTTGTATCTTTTTCCATGATCCTCAATGCAAGCTTAAGCAGGGCTATCACGGCGCCTCTGCAACCCCTTGGCTAAAAACTTACCTATACATATACTCAGCCCTCAAATTTTCCACTCGCCTGCTCGCATTTTGCAAGTGGAAAATGATTGAGCTGCCCGCGACTCCCCTCCTCATTGGCTAAGACAGTGGTGCGATTGGCTACCACTGCGGTCAAAGTCAGTCAGCAAATCAGGAAAGAGGGGGGGCGGGGCCGGGTCACGGCTCTGTGTCTGAATGGACACAGGGAGCTGTGACTCGGCTCAGGTGCTGTGGAAGCTGCTGGCTGTGGGGGCGCTCAACAGGAGGGAGGGGCCAGGAGTGTCGAAGAGGGACCCGAAAAGAAGAGTATCCGGACCACTCTGCAAAACGAACTACTCAGTGGGAGGAATAGTGTCCCATCATTGGTGTCAGTGGGAGTTAGTTCCCCATCTCTAGTGTCAGTGGGAGGAATAGTACCCCATCATTGGTGTCAGTGGAAGTTCTCCATCTCTAGTGTCAGTGGGAGGAATAGTGTCCCATCATTGGTGTCAGTGGGAGGAATAGTACCCCATCATTGGTGTCAGTGGGAGGAATAGTACCCCATCATTGGTGTCAGTGGGAGTAAGTTCTCCATCTCTAGTGTCAGTGGGAGGAATAGTGTCCCATCATTGGTGTCAGTGGGAGTAAGTTCTCCATCTCTGGTGTCAGTGGGAGGAATAAGGTCCCATAATTGGTGTCAGTGGGAGTTAGTTCCCCATCTCTAGTGTCAGTGGGAGGAATAGTACCCATCATTGGTGTCAGTGGGAGTAAGTTCTCCATCTCTAGTGTCAGTGAGAGGAATAGTACCCATCATTGGTGTCAGTGGGAGGAATAGTACCCCTCATTGGTGTCAGTGGGAAGAATAGTGCCCCAAGGGCCAGATAAAGGCAAGCAAAGGGCGCCCATGGGTCGCAGTTTGGAGACCCCTGATCTAGAGTGAGTATTGAAATCAGTGAATGTGAGGAAACCCCTGGCCCAACGGATTAGGAAACGGAGAGTAATAATCATATGACCACAACTTTAGAATGTTTTTTGCTTTTACATTTTAGTAATAAAATATATTAGCGTTGGCGATGTAACTGGTTTACTTTACATTTCCTTTAAAGCCCAATTGAACCTTTCGTATTACTGTAAAGCAGTCAATCTGCATAACATACAATAATAAATACATCTGTAATTTTTTAATGTTAAATACCGTGTGTTGGCAGCACCTTGAGAGTCAGACCACTGCTCTGGCACGCCCCCTTGCACATTGTTCGGGGAGGTACAGCTGTTGATTGGAGCAGTGTGTAGGGAGGTATGTCAGACCATTGAAACCTGGACCATTACTGGTGTGTGAGAATACACACGCCTGACTCTCCAAGGTGCTGGCAGCACACAGTATTCTACCCTTTACAGCAGACTTTTACCAAATAAGCAGCATGATTGCATTACAGTAATATATACACGGGGTTTACTTAGGATTTAACCGGTTTTTACTATCTGGAAGCAAAGCCAGACAGGAGGTTCTGCAAGGAGAATTAGGTCACCAGTTCGTGGTTTTTCATATAATACTCCATGATCATGAGCGTAACGGATTATTAACCGAGACCAATATAAGTTATTGCGCTGTAAATGTAAAGAGGTTTAAACTGATTCCTTTCAAGTGATTGTAGTCGTATTAGAAAACTTGTAACAGCACAGATCAGTGCTGTATGCAGGACTCGGGTTTTCATTTGCAGTTCATTCTTCAGGACAAGCTTTCAGGAGATCCGCTCTGTTCAAATTCACACAGTACCGCTTGTCCTGAAAAATAACTTTTAATGCACATATACTCTATATACACTATGACCAAAAGTATTGGGACACCTGCCTTTATACGCACATAAACTTTAATGCCATCCCAGTCTTAAGCCCCATACACACGCGTCGATAATCGGCCGTGAATTTTCGGCCAACGTCCGATCGGCCGATTGTCGGCTTGTTAGTATGATGCTTTCGACAACCGACTCTGACTTTTCGGCCGAAAAAAATCTGGTGTGCAGGCTATAAAATTTTTGTTGGCCGTCAACACAACGGCCGATTTTCCGTCAGTCAGTACAGATTTCGGCAGACAAAAATCTGATGAGCAAGACTGGGCATGCTCAGAGAAGAAAAAACACACGGAAAGTAAACCAGCACATGACATCACTTCTGAAGTCGATTTTTGTTGGCCGAGAAAATTCGTGTGCAGTCTAGGCACATTCCAAGCAACAAAACACCACTCTGGACAAAAGTCGGACGATCGGTCGGCCGATGATTGTTGCGTGTGTACGAGGCATTAGTCTGTAGGGTTCAATATTGAGTTGGCCCACCCTTTGCAGCTGTAACAGCTTCAACTCTTCTGGGAAGACTGTCCACAAGATTTAGGAGTGTGTCTATGGGAATCTTTGACCATTCTTCCAGAAGCATCTTTGTGAGGTCAGGCACTAATGTGGACGATGAGGGTCGCAGTCTCCGCTAATTCATCGAAGGTGTTCTATCGGATTGAGGTCAAGGCTCCGTGCAGGTAAGTTCTTCCACCCCAAACTCGCTCTTCCATGTCTTTATGGACTTTGCTTTGTGCACTGGTCCAAATCATTTGGTGGAGGGGGGGGGGTATGTTTTTCAGGGGTTGGGCTTGGCATCTTATGGCGCTTTTCCATTGCATGGAACCGAACGGTTCGGCTCGCTTTTGTGCTTTTCCACTGCTGGTACCGCATGGTACAGTGTTGGAACGGTTCTGTACGGTACGGTGGCGCTTTTCCACTGCATGGAACCAAACGGTATGGCTCTCAAAAACAGTACCACCTCGATTGTGGTTCCAAGAGGTATCATACCCGGTACCATATCCCACAATCCGCTGCATGCAGTCACTACTAGCCACTGATTGGTCAGAGAATCGTTGTTATCCCACCCACATCCCACCCACTTAACTTTAGTGGAAAAGCAAACCATACCATACCGTACCGAACCGTTCCAACACCGTACCATGCGGTACCAGCAGTAGAAAAGCAAACCGGGCCAAGCAGGGCCGAGTAGAGCCGAGCCGGTACTTGCAGTGGAAAACTGCCATTCGTTCCAGTGAAGGGAACTCTTAAAGCGTCAGTATACCAAGACATTTTGGACAATTTCATGTTCCCAACTTTGTGGGAACAGTTTGGGGATGGCCCCTTCCTGCTCACTGATTCACAAAGCAAGGTCCATAAAGACATATATCGTTAATATTTTTTTCTTGAGTTTTTACAAAGACTAAGATTACCTTGGAGTTCTATAAACTTCCCAACCTTCTAACAAGAACTTTTACCTTAGAACAGAAGCACATAAAGATCCATAGCTCCGCTCGAACCTGGCTTCCCTTGTACATGGATAGCCCGTATGCCGGCCACAGCAGCCCATCTCCACTCTCCATTGAATACTTAAAAAAGAATCTCAGGCTCGACTCTGCTTGCAGTATATTTTAATAATCAATAAATTGACTACATATGGCAATCTCTCCACCCAAAAACCAGTCTTCCTGGACTTCCTCTATCCTTGTGAACAAGCCAGGAGTGGTGAAAAGTGTCAAGGAAGGCTGGTTTTGGGGGGGAGATATTGCTGTATGCAAAAAATTTATTGATTTAAAAATATTAAAAGAAAAGCTAAGTGAATTGCAGCCCGAGATTCTTTTATGTATTCAAGAGCTCTACCTTGTTGGGCAAACTAGTGGGGAGAAAAGATGGCGGCCGATCCGGTGTAGAGGTGGCATCTGTATTAAGCGTAGAGGTACATATAAAGAGAAACCGACTACACTCTGCAGACCCTGAGGTTTATCTAGAGCCAAGTTGTTGATTTTGTATTTTTCAAAACGCTCAACACCATCTAGGACGCAGGCTTAGATGTATCACTCCTTCCCGAAAATAAGACAAGTCCTAGGTGCCAGAAGGCCAATTATACAAAGTCCCATCTTGGCCAAGGTCACGGCGACCTTGACTTCCTCCAGCAGTTGGCACACGAAGTTTAGGCCTGTCAGGAGCCAGTTAAGCACACACAAAACGCGATCAGTCACAGTTGGAAGGCCATGTGTCCATACGGGATAACATTTCCAGCGCCGCAGTGTACAGTTACAAAAGTTCCATTGAGTTTCAATTTCATTTAATCATTTTTATGCAATGACAGTGCATTCAATCTCCACTATTGTACCTCCTGATCAGCTGCCCAGATAAAAAGAAAAAACTGACCCAAGAAGATGCACCGGGGTAAACAGGCTATTCCTAGGGGCCCATCCGTTACTTTTGTCCTTCCCTCCCCTCATTTCAATTTAAAGGAGATAAAGTTGAGTTGAAAAGGCCTGCAAAATCAGATTTAAAAAAAAAAAAAAAAGTCTTTGAAAAAAAAAAAAAAAGGCGAATCGCTCCCAGAAAGCAACAAATGGCTCCAGCTGAACAGTTGTATGCTAATTTTCAGCTTGTAGGCCGCAGCATTCAACAAGGCAGAACGCTCGCCTTCATCTACATAACTCTTGTTCTCCAGCGCGACTTACAAAAATAAATGGCAGCATGCAAATCCTCAACAGCCCGAAGGCACAATACGCTCTAAAAGTAAATGTGCAAACACAAACCAATTATCTTTTTTCTCCCCCTCTCTTTTCAATATGGAAACCGTTTTCTTACGCTGAGCTATGCTGGTCAACAGTTTAAATTATTCTGGTTACAAAAAAAAAAAAAAAAAAAAACAGACTTAAGTTTAAATCTTTAAAGTCAAGGTCAAGACTTTTTTGTTTTGATCATAAAAATGAATTTAGAAGTTCCATTTAACTGTTCACTTACTATTCATTTATATATACACACACACATACATACATACATACATACATACATACATATATACACACACACACACACATTTTTTATTAATTTATATATATATATAAAATAGTAAATTAATAAATATTATATATAAAAATATATATCTATATATAAATATTATATATAAAATATCATTGCACACACACTAATAAATATTATATATATATATATATATATATATACATACATACATACATACATACACACACACACACACACATACATACATATATACACACACATATATACACACATACATACATACATACATATATATACACACACACACACACACACACACACACATACACACACACACACACACCCCGTTTTAAGTACACTCACTTTACGTACACTTCTCGAGTACGGACACAGCCTGGTCAGCTTGGCATGGCACTACTCCTGGTTTGTAACATTGTCTTCTATGGGCAATATTGGTCAGCTTGACAT
>NC_138768.1:45388041-45418041 GCF_965119305.1 Pelophylax lessonae | reverse complement strand
AAGTTGAGAAACACAGCATTACATGCAGCCGATGACGTCATCGGCGCATGCGCTCTGAAGGAACGACCACCCGTGGCGTTCTCTCAAATATCTGTGCAGTGAATGACGGCTCCCCCGAGCATGCGCGGAAGTGACGTCATGCCGGCTACAGCCTGTCACACAGCCGGAGACTGCGGACCCGGAAGGAAGACCAGGTGAAGATGGACGCTGCCTCCAGCAATTACATCACGTCGCTGGAGGGCTTTGTTTTCAGGCAAGTTTCACATAATGTGCTAGTATGTGATGCTTACTAGCACATTATGCATTTACCTTACAGGTCCGAAAAAAACCCTCCAAAAAAACCTGTAGTTTACAACCGCTTTCGTGCCAGTTCACACTGATACGACATGGACCGCGACTTGTCAGGCTGACAAGTCGCGGTCCGTCGCGCTCCCATTGTTCGGTACAGGAACCGTTCTAATAGGAGCGACACAAGTCGCTCCGACTTAGAAAAAGGTTCCTGTACTACTTCGGGGCGACCTGGAGGCGACTTGCATAGACATTCATTTTATGAAGTCCGTGCAAGTCGCGCCGAAGTCGCGGTGCACGCGACTTCACAGGTCGCCCCCGAAGTCGTGCCGCTGCAGTGTGAACCGGCACTTAAGGTTAAACTGCCTTGATCTAAAAGAACAAAATGATACATTGTAAAAAACATTGTGTTTATAGTTATCTCGCAGCCTTAACAATGTTGATAAACATCGGAGGCTCTTTTTGTTCCCTTTTTTGACAGCTGTGAGTGGGCAGATAACAACTCTGTATGAATCGAGGAAATGCCGTTTTAAGATCGCGAGGGGGGGGGGGGGGGGGGAATCGAGATTGTGATGATTTTTTTTTAATGATTAATCGTGTAGTTCTACATGGGTGGGATTTGAACGGAGGACCCCAGTGCTTCAAACCAGCAGTGCTAACCACTAAGCCACTGTGAAATACAACAGTGCCCTATTGCTTTGTACAAATGTTGAACATGTTTACAGCATGGATCAGTATAGGCATGACCGTATCTACATGCTTCAACTCGCGCACTGTCCAATCAGCAGCCTAAAGCCTTGTTTTTTTTTTCCTGTTGAACAGGAAAAAAAAAATGGTCAGCTCCGGTCAGAGCCGCTGTACTAACAATCCAACGTTAGTACAGCGATCTCCCTCGGGACACAGGACGCGGGACGCCCCCCCTATATTTTCTATCCGTCTGGCAGATAAGATCGGATGGGATCAGATCATAACAGACAGGCGGTCCGTTCTAATCCGATCTCCCCATAGAGGAGAGCGGGGATCTGACAGTTCTGTCTCCGCACACCGAGCGGAGACGGACCTGTCATCCGCCTGCTCAGCGGGGATTGGCAGATCGATCCCCTCGCTGAGCAGAACAGACTCCGTTCCGTGTGAAAGGACCCTTAGAGTCTGCAGGCATAAATTACTGACATGTCACAATACAGAGCAACAATATCCTAAAAAGCCATCCTTGAGTTCCAGTCCAGTGACTTTGTCTAGGCTGAGATGTCATTCGTCTGCTGCAGGTAGAAGGAAGCATTTCCTCAGTCTCCTCTCCCTATGATCAGACCGGACATTGAAACTTGGTATCCAGTCAGGAGGTGAGAGGCTGCAGCAGGAGCTGGTGTGAAGATTTGTGAACACAAGAACAGCACAGGCACCAACATTTACATGACGCTGTCATCTGTTTCCCATCATCTTTGTGGCTGAACAATGATAGACACAACCAAAAACTGCACAGGCACCAGGATTTACACAAATTGTGTTCTCTCAGTTCACCAAGTACATGTTTGAATGATGCCTGAACAAGGATGGCTCCATCCTTCAGGAGAAACAAAAGCATTTAAAGGCATTGTCAGGTGGAGGGCTAGCGATAAATACCTTTAGAATATGACTGATGCTGGGTCCACTAATTTGACTGCTCTGCTTTAGAGCCTCTAAACGTAATCACCAAAAGTGGAAGTGGACTATAACCTGTCAGGGTGGAGAGAGACCATCAGCGCTACAAAAGGTCGGTAACAAAAAAAAAAAAAAAAAACACAACATAGTGGATCCATAAAGTTCAGGAACATTAGAAGGAGAATTGTTATTAAACAGACTGTCTATGCTTGTGGATTATTCATTGACGAAGGGCCGTTATTGCCAAAAGACGCAACATGAAAACTGATGGAAACATCTGCTCCACGGCAGGATAGGATATACGACAGAACGCATTAGCGGGAGACTTGTGAGTGATCCTGACTTATTGTGGGAGAACACATGGGAACCACAAAGATGAAGTTCAGGAAATCCATCCAGGATCTTCCATTAATCTGCGGCTGACATGTGAATCCTATTACCCGCCGCGTATAGACGCTAAATGGTCGAGGATAAAGCAAAGAGTTCACAATCCGCAGGGGAAAAACCGCTTCCCTTAAAAAATTGACATTTAGAATTTCGACCAAAGCCAACTTATTAAAAGTGACCTTTCCTTTTTAAGAAATGGCCAACTATGAACCTGGTGAAGGGAAGCCGATGCATCAACGGCTGATGCCCTGTATCCCGACCTGTGGCCTATTTGTACTTTCTGTGGAGCTCTTGGACATCAGCAGCCAATAAACAACCACAATGGTAGCACATTCTCTAATGGTCTCCATCATGTCCTGGGTCTCAATTCGCCTCCCGCAATGCTTCCAGGGTCTTAAACGGCCCCCATGCAAATTGCCCCAGTCTAATACGCCCTTCCACAATGCATCCCAGTCTCATACGCCCTCCCGCAAAGCATTCTAGTTTCAGACGGCCACCCGCAACCCATTCTAGTATCATGCGGCCTTCTGCAATGCGTCCCAGTCTCAAATGGCCACCCGCAATGCTCCCCAGTCTCAAGCGGCCACCCGTAACGCGCCCCAGTCTCAAGCGGCCACCCGTAACGCGCCCCAGTCTCAAGCAGCCACCCGCAACGCGCCCCAGTCTCAAGCAGCCACCCGCAACGAGCACCCCAGTCTCAAATGGCCTCCCGCAAGGCATCCCAGTCTCAAAATCGGCCACCTGCAACACACCCCAGTCTCAAAATCGGCCACCTGCAACACACCCCAGTCTCAAGCGGCCTCCCGCAACACACCCCAGTCTCAAGCGGCCTCCCGCAACACACCCCAGTCTCAAGCGGCCTCCCGCAACACACCCCAGTCTCAAGCGGCCTCCCGCAACACACCCCAGTCTCAAGCAGCCTCCCGCAACCCACCCCAGTCTCAAGCGGCCTCCCGCAACCCACCAAAGTCTCAAGCGGCCTCCCGCAACCCACCAAAGTCTCAAGCGGCCTCCCGCAACACACCCCAGTCTCAAGCGGCCACCCGCAACGCGCCCCAGTCTCAAGCGGCCTCCCGCAATGTGCCCCAGTCTCAAGCGGCCTCCTGCAACGTGTCCCAGTCTCAATCGGCTTCCCCCAATGTGACCTGTCTTAACCTCCAACAACATGTCCCAAACTTGGCTTCTGTAGCACCTATAGAATGTTCCCAGCAGTTAGTCAATGGCTGTCATCTATATCATCACATATGTGGATTATATGTGGCCCCCCTGTGGATGTCAAAGAGTACAGTTGAAGCCCCCTCACCCTATTAGGTTGACCACCACTGCTCTAATGCGATTTAGTAAAACACTGAAGCCGTGCCAAAGTCGGAAAGTTTAATGGGTTTACATAAAGATGTGAGTCCACCCAAAACGGAGTCTTCCATATTTGGAAGATCCTGGAGAGGTAAAGCATGGTTCCTCTTCCTCTTGGAGACCCTGTTGGTGAGATCTCAGGCCTGCATGCCTGCTATGCTCATTATCAGGGAGCTGGGAATTATGGCAAAGAGATTTTTGCTGTTGGACTATCTGAGACACGTGGCTCCACCTATATCTAATATATCCCTTTTGGGTAGATTGTGTTTTTAAAAAGGCACCTTTTGGGAAACGAGGCTCTGATGTGCCGCAGCTTCTAATGCACACTGCGTGAGGCCCACAGTGTGCAGTAAAATCAGAGTTAAGTCACTTTAGTACAGGAAAGGAGCCAATACAACTAATCAAGCCTGAAGGCAAGGCAGAGGTTACGCTTTGAAATGTACGTTAACCCTAGAAATTATATTAATCCTCACGCACCCTACAAGAACTGATATTTGACCTTTGGCTGGACTGACCTCTTTCTCATCGCATGTTAAAAACGAAAGTCAAACAATCTTCCGTGTTCTTCTGAAGCTCCAAGCACAATGTGGGACTCTTATATCTCTGCCAACCACAGTTGGAGCAGCTTTGATATTGACAGATCTGGCGCATCGTCCTTCTCAAACATCTACGTTCTCCGTCCCGGACTAATAGACGTTTTCTTGGCTGGAACGCTGACCGGTAAAGCGAGACTATTGAAGAAAGTCAATCAAGACCCCAGACGGGAGGGATAATCTCTCGTCTTTCATAGCCAGCGGCTGAGTCCACCACCATGCTGTTATTTCTATGACTTGCAGAGATGGGGTGGCCGGGCCACCTGGCGTGGTTTGCATTGATGCATCTGAATCCATGCCACCGCGGCCCGTGCAGACATTAAGGACTGAATTTGTTTTTGAATGTCAGCGGGGTACAAAGTCTATTGCCGGAGTTTACAAACTAGTTGTATCAGGGTGGGGGGGGAGCGTGCATGGGGCACACACATTTCAGCAATTTCAATTGACACAGCTGCTGTTCGGTACAGAAATGTTAAACAGCGCACCACCGCGGCCGGCGGGGCGAAGGCTTGACCCAAAGACTCAAACTGATTTAGTTGATTCTGGCCATGCAAGGTTTAAAGTGAACCTAACCTCAGATGCATTGTTTCACAGCAAGGGGATGCATTCTCAGTAAGTATAAGAGGCCATTTACATGAGCGGCAGACTTTACCGCCCTTCTTAAATGCGATCCGCGGTAGGAGAAGCAGTACAGTGATTAACTCATCTCTGTCACTCTGCTCTCTCCTCCTCCTTCAACCACATGCACTGATTGGCTCCTTGTAAAGCTTCTTCCTTTCACACTCCAGCCCTGCTGTACAGGGGACTTCAAGAGGCACATTCAGGCATTTTCCCTGCTTGTGTTTAGAAACACATTTTGGCCTCATGCGCACTATTGCGGCTGTTAGAGGCATTTGACGTTTGCTTTTCGTGCCTCCAAATGCCCCTCAATGTTAGCCTGTGTGTCCTTCCACACATAGGCCTTTACAGGCAGGAAAAAAAAAATCACTTGGGCATTCAAGAGGGGAGCGGTTTTACGGAAAAAAAAAACGCTAGGAGGCGCCCAAAGGCGCTTAAAAGCCTGTAATTGCGCCTAAACGCTGCCCAGTATAAATATACTGGCCAATAGAATGAATCAGTTGCGATTTTTTAGGCCTTTGCTCCAGGGTCTGAGTCTATTATATCTGCCTATATAGGTCAGATTAACACAGTGGCGGCCTGTCCATTGGGGGGCGCCGGACGCATGGATTCCAATGGGGTTTTTTTTTTTTTAAGCATGTGATTAGAGCCAGAGGCTCTAATAGGCTTCAAGAAAGGGTGGGCTTAGGGGCACAGAGCACTGCGCCCTGAGCCCACCCAGTTGTGTGACAATAGCGACCGAATATTTGCTACTGTCACATGGATTCTCCTGGCCAATTAGGAAGCGGGTCCTGAGACCAGTTTCCTGATTGGCCGAAAGAAGAAGGCATCCTACTGGCCAAGGAGGAGGAGGAGGGAGGAGATGCAGGAGAATCCCGACTCACGGAGGAGACTGAGGGGGAAGCCGCCACCGCTGCTGCTGCCTGCCAGTCCAGGGTGAGTGAGCCGGCGACCACGGGTAGGTATGGTGTGTGGGCTGGAGCTGGTGTGGTCGGGGGGTATGGTGTGGTCTGTCTGCCGCATACCCCCGCCCATGGAGCACCGGCCGCCACTGGTTTAACAATATCTGGCGTCTGCACATCTGACCGTCCTCTTGTGCCTATGACGGACTTCGTTTGAGATCACTCGGCTGTCTTTTTGTGTACATGGACAGAGAAGATAACAGAGCAGAGTTCAGGGGCTGCTGAAAAAAAAAAAAAAACTCCCAACTGCACCTAAACCAGCTGCAGTTTACATGAGGCCTTAGTCTTTCTTTTCCTTATTTTCACCTTGTGATCCAGCCAATAAGTCTGTTGTTTTTCAAAATAAGCTGTCCTGCAGATGTATGAGTCAGAGGGATGAGACAAACCATTTACCACTGAGAGGGGTGCTTACAATGATCAGCTTTTATGTAAAACCTTTAGCCCCAAAATGGAAAAAACTGTTTGCTTATAAAGTGTTAGCTGGAGTTTGTCTTCAAATTTGTTAGTGTATCTAAATCTGCTAGAACATTCAACATCCCTCACCCCAGACGGACAATGCTAATGTCCTCAGGTGCGGTCTGTACGCCTTCATCCAGAGTGGGGGCACAATAATACAGAAGGTGGGTTACTAGCCAGATCACCAGGTAAAAACAGAAGGGAAACATCTAACACCCTTCCCCCCGCACGGACAATGCAGGTGGGTTACTAGCCAGATCACCAGGTAAAAACAGAAGGGAAACATCTAACACCCTTCCCCCCGCACGGACAATGCTGATGTCCTCAGGTGCCTTCTGTGCTCCTTCATCCAGAGTGGGGGCACAATAATACAGGTGTGTTACTAGCCAGGTCACCAGAAAAAAACAAACAGAAGGAAAACATCTAACAACCCTCCCCCCTATGGACAATGCTGATGTCCTCAGGTGCCTCCTGTAGTTGGGGCACAATAATACAGGAGGTGTGTTATTGGCCAGATCACCAGGTAACGGCAGAAGGGAAAAAAAACTAAAAAAATGCAGTCACCACATCTAATGATTGGTAATATATTACATTTTTGGTTTTGGGTTTAATGCTGCTTTAATACTATAACAGTAGAATACAATTACAGTATAAAAAAAAAATGTATTTATTTTATTTCTATCCATTTGTTAGGCTATAATAAAAAAAAGTAGTCGAGTAGGGTATTTAATGAATCAATGCACCAAATAAAAACCTTGTGTTTTCTTTAAAAAAAAAAAAATTAGGCCAGTGCCGGTAACCTTGACAATATAGTGATAATCAAATTTTGGGTTTAATACTACTTTAAGGCAGAAGTAAACCCATTGATTTAACAGCTTCAAAAAACAGTTACGCTTCCGACACGTACCGGAAATGTAACTGTCACATAGGTTGTGCTCTCAACCAATATGTCAAACCGTCCAATGGCCGCTGTCATAACTGATCACATGTGCAGCATCATGGCAGTTGGCCATTAAACCGAGGCCAAGATGGCAGCTTCCTTGGATGAAATCGATGGGAGGGTTTAATTCCACTTTAAGGATGTTTATTGGACACATTCATAAAACAGAAACCAAGTTCCAGAGACTGCATACAGATAGCAGATTGCCAGATCAAACTTGGCCCCCTCAAGATTTGGTTTCTTTCATGGCCTCCCAGAACATCATCTAAGGCAAAGTCAAGTCCATGAGAACAGAGCTTACAACAGGTGACATCACACCACCGACCTACCATCCAATGGGTACAAACTGGATGCATGGTACAGTAAAACTGCCGTACAGCGCTAGAAATGAATCCACCTGCCATAACAGTCATTAATGGAAGTCTTTATCTATTAGGATCCAAGTCAACGAGTACAGGCTACGGTAAAGACATCCTAAAGCCACCATTGGAACTGGAAATTAACCATTCTGCCCTTCTGAAAAATCCACACACATTGGCTTTATTTAATACGGCAGTTAAGAAAAAAAACAAAAGCTCCAAGTTTAGAGCAAAGGGCCGTAACCCTAGTTGTGAGCCTAGTGAGAGAACATGGAAATGGTTGACATGAGCTCTCTACAGTCTTGTTGGACCAATGGGAAGTCATTGTGGGAATGGGTCATTCTCTGGGAATGGGCAAGCTCTAGCAAGATTAAACTTTCATGAGGCCTCTTATAAACAAGGCAGTGGGGGAGTGAAGGCTGGGGAGTATAATCAATGGGTATGGGTAAGGCCGCAATTCAATAAAACTCTTGATTTGATTGGGCAAAGTCAGGTTCATGTTAAAAAAAGTACAACTAGAAGACTGTTAAAAAGTTACTTGTTTTTTTAAACTAATTGTGTTTTTGGTAAACTTGATTATCAGCCCCCGTTCAAACTGGGGCCACCTGTGAGGCGACCTGGTCGCCTCACAGGTCGCCTGCCATACAGAAGCTATGGACCCGTTCTAATAGGAGCGACGCAAGTCGCTCCGACTTAGAAAAAGGGTCCGGAGCTTCTTTGGGGCGACCCGGAGCGACCTGCATAGACTGCAATGTTATGAAGTCCGTACCGGCCACTCCGAGGTCCCGGTGCGAGCAGCGCGCCGTGACCTGTGTGGTCGCCTGGGGAAGTCGGATCGCCCCAGTGTGAACGGGGCCTAAAACATTTTCGATTTTCTATTTTTCAATTTGTAAAAAGAAACTTAAATTTTAGGAAAGGTCTTCCAAGTTGAATCTAATTTTCTTCAGAACAATTGACCCCAACATTTTAGAATCGGTTTCCTTACCTTCTTTTTCAGATGAACCCTCTCGTCATCCTTCCCAGCTTTGCCGGCCCTCCCAGCCTTGGAGAGTTTTTGCTCTCCCGACTGCTTTATGGTAATTTTAATCTCTGGAGGACAAATGTAGTTCTCCAGGTTTTTGGGGGGCTTCTTGGCTCTCTTGGTGGTCTGTATCTTGAGCTTCAGACTCCCCTCAGTAAAGTTAGCCTCCTTGATGGAGAACTCCTGTTCTTCCAAGCCATCTCCGGTCACCCATCTCTCACTGTCCGCGTTGGAGTTTAAATCCACGTCTCGCCCCGAACCGAGCTCGTCTTCTTCCTCCGGCTCCATCGACTCCACATTTCCCGGTCCAGCCTTTGTGGCCCCGGGGGCTGGCATCAAGGTGTCTCCTCCAGCACAACCAGAGTTGGCCGGGGCCTTCGCCGACGAGGCGGATGGCAGGAAATCGGTTTCACAACACCGTTGCCGGTTGCCGCTGGTGTTTTCACGTTGCTCCATGACAAATCCAACAAACCACAAGCTTTGTGCAAAGTATATGGGTCTTGGACTGACAAAACGTTCTCAAGCGGTGAAAGTACTTAAGTGGTCGCTTTAAATATTCCAAAATCAGCAATGGGAGGGGAGAATGCGGAATCTGAAAGAAGAAGAAAAATATGACTAATTTAGTTAGAGGTTATAGGTACGTTTTGATTTATTAAATGCATTCTAATAATGCTAGGTTGGTTGCTTTCAAGAGGACAAAAGTAATAACACTTTGATCTTGTAAGGCATATGATAATAAATTTAAAGTGGACCATTAACCTCCCCACCACTTTCCATCATTCTCTTACAATTAGCTGATTTGTGGGTTGTTTTCTGGACTAACCTCTCAGCATTTCCTAGATTCTTCAAAAATAATGTATTGAGTTGCCTGAAGCCTCCTGAGACACTTACATCACGCAGTCCAGGAGGCCTTAGGGTACTCTACAGCTCATGCACCACTGTGCGTCATGAGGGAGCTAGATGTCGATTCCTGGATCTTGCAACTGGCCCCCCTGTTGTTAAGGAGCCATGTGCTCGAACTTGGAAGAGACAGCCAGCACCTTGAACAAGCCCCATGTTGAGGGGCCAGGTGCAAGAAGTTGGAAGAGATAGTAAGTGCCCTGAACATGCCCCACATCAGGGAGCAAGGTGCAAGAACTTGGAAGGGGCAGCCAACCCCCTGAACTCACGCCATATCGAGGAGCCAGGTACAAGAACTTGAAAGGGACAGCCAGCCCCCTGATGATGTGCCAAGTTAGGGGTCCAGGTACAAAAACTTGGAGGAGACAGGGGGCACCACACCAGGGGTCCATGTGCAAGAACTCGTTAGGGCAGCCAGCCCTCTGAAGACACGCCACATCAGGGGTCTAGGTACAAGAACTTGGAAGGGGGAGCCTGCCCCTGAAGACGTTCCACCTCAGGGGGCCATGTGCAAGAATCTGAAAGAGGGAGCCCGCCCCCTGAACACGTGCCACCTCAGGGGGCCAGGTGCAAGAACTTAGAAGAAATAGCTGGCCCCATGAAGACACGCCATGCCATGGGTCCAGGTGCAAGAACTTGGAAGGGGGAACCAGTTACCTGAAGATGCGCCATGTCGGGGGGGCTAAACACAATATTCCCCATGCACACATACCTGAAAAAGGCTATTCAGTAATATTGGGTGCTGTAATGCCCATAGGCTGGACACCGTAGACAATCCAAGTGAAGAAATGTTACCAGCACACCAAGGGTTCCTCAAAATGGGTCCAAAGCTTTAATTTTCGTGGTCACATGGTAAACATAAGGAAACGTTTCGGAGCCACTTTGTCAGGCAAGTGACAGAGTGCAGTGCAAGTCGCTGATTGGTGAATTGTTCGGGTGGGGGATAGACGTGGAAGACACAGGTGGCTGCTGATGACGAGAAGATGGCGGTGCAGGACTGAGTGTGCAGCAGAGAATCCCTACAGAACACCACCGGATATGTATGTTTTTTGTGGATAACTCAAACGAGTCAAAGAATGAAAACGTGACAGCCGTGAGCCAATCATCAGCACTGCAAGGAAAGGGAGTCGCATTTCATCATACCCAGAAGTACCGTATAATTCAGATAGAGGGGGAAGGGAAGGAGGAGGAGATGTGGGGACAAACATATGCTGCTAGAGAGGGAATACTAAAGCAAAAAAGTAGAAAATTGAATCGCTGCTGTTTACTGCAACCTCGAATCCAACCACCACCTTTCCCTTTCAGCATGAGAACAGTGCTTTAAGTGGGCCGGTATGCACTGGTACTCCGTACCGCCACTTCCAAATATGGCTCTTGAGCTTACCGCCACCTCTCCGTGCGCCTTAGCATACCAGTACGCTCATTTTGGACATCTGCGCCCTCAGTTGCCCCCCCAAGAATATTTCCCACTCCAGAGCCAGACCAGCCACCACCAGTGAGTCCCCCTGCTCCGGAGTCCAAGCCCAGGGGGGATGCTCTGTGGAAACCCTGATGTGGGGTGGGGTGAGCGACAAAATTTATAGGCTATAATAGATTACCGGCACCTCTTTTGGGTCACTTAAAGCATTGCATGAGAAGACATTCTAGTTCTGGTGGCAACTTAATGTTGGCCTTGGGCTCAGTTTCATTCTCTGTGACATTGGTGATAAGGACAATTATGGGCCATTCACCCTTGCTTGGTAACCCAATGAATGGCAACTTGCTCTATGTGAGGTGCCATTTATTATGAACTGCACCTCAATGGACTGCAACGCAAGACTCACAACGCACCACACACACGTTGGCGCTGTTCTCTTCTACCCAAAACTCAAGACTGTGAGCCGTTCCTTAGTGCCATCACATACAATGCAGGGCTATAAACCCAGCATTTTTACATAGAGGAGGCAAGCATGCGACCGCAGCTAAGGACACCCTAGGAAGCTTACAGTGCCAGTTCAGGTGGCATGAATGGAGGAAGCCTGCCAGAGCCAGGAATGAGCTAATATACCATTATCCCTGCACCCTAAAACTAAACGAGAATTTAACCCTTGGGCAATGCAAGAGTAGATTCTGTTTCATTTCTAGAGTTCCACTTTTAGGGTCCGTTCAAACCACAAAAACGCACTCCAGATCTATTCCTGATGCATTCTGGTGCGTTTTTGGTGCTTTTTCAGATGCATTCCAGTTGCTTTTTTATTCTTTTCTTTCTTTTTTTCAGTTTTTTTCCCCCACTGTGCTGGGGCTGATGTGTTTTACTCTCTGTTCCAGTATAGTCCAGTGCTGAAAAAAAAACATTTTCTAGACCTGGAACGCCCTGGAACTGACCGCACTGGTGTGAACAATGCCATTGGAAACCATATTACCTACAAACCATGCGTTTTTGATGCCGACAAAAAGCAAATTGGACTACATGCGGTGTGAACTGGATCTAATACATTGAGTGTTAAGCTGGCCATAGACAGTTGGAATTTTGGCCAGTTCAGCAGGAACCGGCAAAGATTGGAACCATGTATGGGCAGGTTAAATGTACCAAAGTTAACCGATCAACTTGGGTACAACCAGCCTGCTGGATTTTACATGCGATTATCACTAGTGGCTTCTATAGCCGGTAGCAATAATCACTGATCTCCTGGGGGTGTTATCGCTTACCCCGCCAACCCCCCCGGGAGAACACAATGGCTCAGCGGGAGGCATTCCGGTGGTTGCAGGAAAGAAATTCGCTCTGTCTATGGCCGGCCTTAGTAATTTACTAATTGCTTTCAATTGTGGTCTTGAGTTGCTCTTTAAGGCTCCATTCACATTTCTACGACTGCAAAGTCGCGCCGGCATCGGAGTGCAATTTCAGATGGGTGCGACTTGGATGTGACTTGTTGTCCCTCCGCAATGTCGGTCCCATTGTTGAACAACTGTTGCATGTAAAACATTCATGTACAACTTTCATGCAATTTTTGAGGGTTAACATTGAAGTCCATGACCCTCAAGTTGCATGAAAGTCAGATCAAAGTAGGGCAAGAACTATTTTAAAGGCGCCACCACTTTAAAGTGTTTGTTACCCCAACACTTCATATTCCTGATATGTGGCTGCTGTACCGTGTACTTGTATGAGAAAGTCTCCGTTCTCTTTGTATTGCTTCCTTTATGGGAAACCCCTGGTGTTCCTGCCAGTCCCTCTGCTTTTAAAAACTGACTACACTAAGCAGAAGAGCACAGCGTGGTCAGTTCTCTAGCTATGCTGGGAACTCCGTGTACTAGGGCTGAAAGATAGTCGATGTGATATCGACTATTGTGCTGCGGGCGTGGGCGATAGTCACATCGCCGAACATACGATAGTAGGCATAGGCAGGGAGAAGTCGGGAGGACTCACAGTGGTTGTAGAAGGTAGCTGAACACAGCCCGACATCCGTCCCACACACGTTCAGTCTGCCTGCCTGCCTGCAGCTAGTTCTCCTGACTTAACGGTGAGCAGCGCGCCGTGAGCAGCTGCACAGCTAACCAATGACGCGTGCCTGCACACCTGATTGCTTCGCTGTGCCGCTTACTCAAGACGTGATTGGTTCGCTGTGCCGCGCTCACCGCTCGGTCAAGAGAACTAGCTGCAGGGTGGCAGACTGAACGTGTGGGACGGATGTCACGTCGGGCTGTGTTGTTCTACCTCCTACCACCACTGTGAGTCCCGACTGACTAATCCACACTGTCAGTGTCTTCTGCATTCCTCCCAGTTTAATATCGCGATATATATCGTTGAAAAACAAATATCAAAATGTACTTTTTTTCCCTAATATCGTGCAGCTCTACTGTGTACCCTCCTCCAATGATCAGACTTGTCCCGAAATGCCCCCACTACACAGCCATTCACTGGGAAGCTCAGTGTGCTGCTGCTTCTCCTCCCCAAGCTCTTATGCAGCTGAGAAAAGAGGGAATGTGATCACTTATCAAAAAGGGAAAAATTGGAACCTCTGGAAAATCCTTAATAAAATAAAACTAACAAAAAAAAAAAAAAAAAGGGAGAAATTGAATTTATCTTTTTCTCTCTATACACAAATGTTTTGCCTTTCATTTCTATTTTAATATGAATGGGTTGTTTTACAAGGTGTTCGTTTACAATCACTCTTTAAGACCCCGTTCACACTGGGGTGACCCGACTTTCGGTGGCGACCTGTGAAGTCGCGGTGCGCAGCTCGCACCACAACCTCGGAGCGGCCGCCACAGACTTCATATCATTGAAGTCAATGCAGGTCGCTCCAGGTCACCCCAAAGAAGCTCCGGACCCTTTTTCTAAGTCGGAGCGACTTGTGTCGCTCCTATTAGAACGGGTCCACAGCTTCTCTATGGCAGGCGACCTACGGCGACGTGTCAGGTGACCAGGTCGCCCCAGTGTGAACGGGGTCTAAAGAGGAAGTAAACTCTTCCTTATTTTTTATTACTGCAAAGTAAATGCATAATGTGCTAGTATGATTCATATACTAGCACATTGTGACACTTACCTGCAACTTGCCCGTCTTCCTTCTGGGTCTGCGGACTCTGGCTGTATTTCTGGCTGAAGCCGCGTGATGCCACTCCCGCGCATGCAAGCGGGAGCCGCCGGTCACGGCATGGGTGGCCGTTCCTTCAGGAGCGCATGCGCCAATGACGTCATCGGCTGCATGCACTGCAAATATCTCCTAAACAGTGCATGTTTAGGAGATATTTACAGCACCTATAGGCAAGTCTTATTGAAGACTTACCTATAGGTGAAAGTCATCAAACTGGGTTTACAACCACTATATGAATGGTTATCATTGGAAAACATGGGGTATGACTTGTCATGTGACTTTGATGTCCAAAGTCGTATGACAAGTCGCACATGCGTGTGAATGGGGTGTCAGTACCCAACAATGACTTGCTTGAATTGATCATGAAAAAAAAAAAAAAAAAAAAAAAACCTCAAACCATCTCCCTTCATCACAAACAGCCTCTCTCTCTCCAGGCAACCGCCGAGCCCGATCTTCCGAGCCCCAGGTGCGAGGAAGCTGCTGGGTGTTGTCAGACCTTCCACTTTTATCTCGTTTCTTAGAAGACAACAATGTTTTCCAGGAGCTGTTATTGATGAGAATATTCTAATGAATGTTATTTGGTGGGAGCAGCAGAAGATCTCACACCAGGACACCTGCTGATATCCCATCGCAATCCTTTTACCAACGGCTCTGGTTAAATTAAATATATAAAAAAAAAAAAAAAAAAAAAAAAAAAACCTCAAACCATCTCCCTTCATCACAAACAGCCTCTCTCTCTCCAGGCAACCGCCGAGCCCGATCTTCCGAGCCCCAGGTGCGAGGAAGCTGCTGGGTGTTGTCAGACCTTCCACTTTTATCTCGTTTCTTAGAAGACAACAATGTTTTCCAGGAGCTGTTATTGATGAGAATATTCTAATGAATGTTATTTGGTGGGAGCAGCAGAAGATCTCACACCAGGACACCTGCTGATATCCCATCGCAATCCTTTTACCAACGGCTCTGGTTAAATTAAATATATAAAAAAAAAAAAAAAAAAAAAAAAAAAAAAGTTTGTTTCAAGATGAAAATTTATTACATCAAAATTATTTTTTCAATTTTCCCATAAGGCGGGGCGGAGGCGGGGCAGAGCACGCAGTGCAGCTCATCTCCTGTGTAATAATGCGAGATTTCATGCCCTGAGATACATCCCAGCACACACTGCGAATCGCCGAATGACGTAATCGCCGACCGGACCCGGAAGTGAGAAGAGGATAAATAAAGCAGAAAATAAAGGTATTTACTAGCAAAAAAAAAAACTTTCCATTGGTAAAAGTCGTTTTAAAGGGGATTACATACATCTAAACTAAAGTCACTAAAATGGGTGGAACTCCACTTTAAATACCAGTATTTTATTCTAGGATACCGACTTTCAGAAAATATATATCAATTTGGGGGTTAACTTTTGTGTAATCTTCAGGTCCAAAATTATTTTTTTAAATTTGTGCAAAAAAATGCAAAACAGGCTCTAGCAGTGAAAGGATTAAAGCAGTGGTCCTCAACCCTGGCCTACAGGGCCCACTAATGGCGCTTTTCCACTGCATGAAACCCAACGGTTCGGCTCGCTTTTGTGCTTTTCCACTGCTGGTAACGCATGGTACGGTGTAGGAACGGTACGGTACGGCGGCGCTTTTCCACTGCATGGAACCGAACGGTTCGGCTCGCTTTTGTGCTTTTCCACTGCATGGTACCGCATGGTACGATGTAGGAACGGTACGGTACGGCGGCTCTTTTCCACTGCATGGAACCGAACGGTACGGCTCTCAAAAACAGTACCACCTCAATTGTGGTTCCAAGAGGTACCATACCCGGTACCATATCCCACAATCCCTTGCATGCAGTCACTACTAGCCACTGATTGGTCAGAGAATCCCACCCACCCCGTTGTTATCCCACCCACTTAACTTTAGTACTACTTTAGTGGAAAAGCAAACCATACCGTACCGTACCGAACCGTTCCAATACCGTACCATGCGGTACCAGCAGTGGAAAAGCGAACCGGGCCAAGCAGGGCCGCGTAGGACCGAGCCGGTACTTGCAGTGGAAAAGTGCCATTACAGGCCAGATTTTAGGTATTACCTTGGGGAGATGCAGACTAGAATACTGCAATCACTGAGCAGCAAATGATGCTTTCGACAACAGACTCCGACTTTTCGGCCGAACAAAATCTGGTGTGCAGGCTATAAAATTTTTGTTGGCCGTCAACACAACGGCCGATTTCCATCAGTCAGTACAGATTTCGGCAGACAAAAATCTGATGAGCAAGACTGGGCATGCTCAGAGAAGAAAAACACACGGAAAGTAAACCATCACATGACATCACTTCTGAAGTAGATTTTTGTTGGCCGAGAAAATTCGTGTGCAGTCTAGAGCAGTGGTCCTCAACTCTGGTCCTCAGGGCCCACTAACAGACCAGATTTTAAGTATTACCTTGGAGAGATGCAGACTAGATTACTGCAATCACTGAGCAGCAAATGATATTGAAAATCCAGCCTGTTAGTGCAGTGGTTCTCAATTCCGGTCCTCGGGACCCACTAACAGGCCAGATTTTAAGTATTACCTTGGGGGATGCAGACTAGAATACTGCAATCACTGAGCAGCAAATTAGATCACCTGTGATGTAATTTAGTTATCTTGCAAACCTGGCCTGTTGGTGGGTCCCGAGGACCGGAGTTGAGAACCACTGTGTTAGTGGGCCCTGTAGGCCAGGGTTGAGGACCACTGGATTAAAGGACAAGTCCGCCTTTGTTAACATGTTACATGTTCCACCTGTAAACTTCGTTGGTTAAAAGAAAAAAAAAAAAAAAAAACTGGCTCCTAACTTTTTTTAGATTCAAAGCCAATTTGTCAGACCCTGCAAGTCATCCACTTTGCTCCACCCCCTTGTGGAGCCCACCCAAGTACCTCCCCTTCCTGCCCATCAGCTAACACAGCAGCCACTCCCACTGTAAGCCTGATCTCAGCTCTCAGCACAAAGCCAGATTTCAAGAAGTTGCTCTAGCTGCATTGAAAAATAATTTTTGAAGACGTGGGGGACCTTTAAAAACGTGTTTTATACATCTGGCTGGAGCTGTGACATGAGCCTAAGAGTCACCCAGGTCCGCTTCTGTTTTCACTCATATACTGTGGTCTCAGCAGTTTCTCTTTTTGTCATTTTTTCTAGAACATTGACAGCGAGCAGTGACTTTCTGGCAGAGGACGGCAATGCTGCAGGCCTGGATTTACAGCAGCAGTCAAACGAGGGCCGGATTGGGCTTTCATTAATGCAGATGTATGTACATGTGTATACATACATCACAGGATTTACAGCCAGAGTAGACCGCCAGCTCCGGGGATAATAAAACAGCAAACAGTATATGTTTCCACTCATCCAGGGTGAACAATGGCATTTGGAATTACGACACAAGCCGAGGACGTTACTTTTATCTGCGGCCAAGACGGAAAATGCTGCACCAAAGTGCGATGTTGTTTAGGAGATGGAAGCCCTTAGGACAAATTTAGGAGAAGAGTCCCGATTTTTGTTCTGTTTGGTAATTCCGTTACATTTGACATATTGCTAATGGTAGAATCAGAAAAATCACCTTGCAACGCATGTCATAGGGCAATTGTGTTGCAGGTCATCCTGCCCATTATGCTTTACAAACACCATGGAAGCACCCACACCCACATGTTTAAAAAGTGAAAATCAAAGCAATATCCAAATGTATGCCCACACCTCCCTTTCACCCTGTAGAGCATCTATTCAAGTTTTCTGAAACGAAGGAACCTTTGTAATAACTTTCAGGTCTCAGGAAAAACCTGCTAAGAAATGGCCCCTTATATTGGTGGTGGCCCCCTTACATTGGTGGTGAAGAATACGTTCTCTCATTGGTGGTCATTGAAGAACCCCCCTGACATTTGTCATCAGTAGGAGAGGTGCCTTCTTACACCGGTGGTCAGTGGAGAAGTTCCCTCTTATATTGGTAGCCAAATGAGAAGGAACTAAAGCCTTGTACACACGCAACGATTATCGGCCGTCTTTTGTCCAGTGTTGTTGTGTTGGTTGAAATGTGCTTTTTGTTGGCCGATAAAATTCGTGTGCAGTCTAGAGCACATTTCAACCAACAAAACACCGCTCTGGACAAAAGTCGGATAATCGGTCGGCCGATAAGCGCTGCGTGTGTACGAGGCATTACAATAATGGTCTGTGAAGAATGCCTTCTTACATTGGTTGTCATTGTAGGACCTCCTTACATTGCTGATCAGCGGGAAAGGTGTCCTCTTACAATAGTGGGCATTTGAGGAGTTCCCTCACATTGGTAGCCAGAGAAGATGGCCCTTCTTACATTGGTTGTCATTGGCAGAAGGTCCATTTTATACTGGTGGTCAGAGGGAGACGGACCCTTTGACCCCTGGTGGTAAATGGAAAGAATGCTCCCCTTCCTACAAACAGGTTAGCAAATCATTGGTGTTGATGGTTACCAGAAACTGCTCACTCCTCAAGGAACCTCTAGAAAACTCTGGAATAACCTCAAGGTAGAAAACGACTACGGTAAAATCAAGTTCGAGGATTTTTTTTTTCCTGGGAGCTCAGTTTATACGGATGAAGGCATTCCCCCAGAGCTACATTTCTTGAGACCCGTTTCCCCACACACAGTGTGTGGGCACATTCTTGGCAATGAAGCTAGCAAGATTGTTCTATATGCATGTAGTAAGGGACCCTGAGGGGCAGTAATAGGCGCAGTAGCATAGTCCAGCAGGCCCAGTAGACAACACTGGTTGGGTTTCAGTGCAGAGAAGTATTTTTGTATCGTCGGCCCAAGAAGGAGGTTAGGCGCTTGATGGGATTCTAGCAAAATCAAAAGGATTTTGCTGAACTTGCAGCACTTTAAAATTTATAAAACATAAAGCAATGTAATGTGTGAGATGTCCTAAATATTTTTGCACTGGCATACAATTTAAAAAGCAATGAGAAAACTAAAATCATGTAAATGATAAACCTCTAAAAAAAAATATATATAAATTTACCAAAAGCAATTATAGTTACAAGCACTAAAGTAGAGTGAATAAAAGTCAACTCCTTCGGCCGCCGACTTACAATGTTTGACGGGCTGTAACTCATATTGAAACTGGGACAGGAACTACAGCGAGCTATGTTAGAAGATGATGTTGTACCTGTTCTTGGCTGTTCCCACAGGTCGCCTTTTGAGAACAGGGAAACGCCGAGCCGTCTCTCCTCCAACTTTCTAGTAACCGCTCAGCAATGCTGACAGCAAACACAATCCCATACGTTGCCACAAATCAATATCATGGTCATTGGCTTTATAAAGGCAGAAGCAGGCGCGCACTCGCGCAGTGTCAACACTACTAAAACACGAGAGGCTGTGTTGGCGGATAAAGCAAACGCTTTTCAGAAACATTTGTGTACATTCTGATCACATGGCTTGTGACTGTTCATGTAAACATGACGAGGGCTCCCTCCGTCGCTGACAACCGTATGCCAGCAATCTTAACCCCTTAATGCTGGCAGCATGCTTATAGGTGGTGTCCCCTAGATTGTGCTGGGACTGGAGCACGTTCATTCGGCGCTCCCCCCCGCAGTGACCACACTGTCACCAACATCTACCGGTCACGGTTTACGATCTGGAGGTGGAGAGGCGGGTGTCCAATCACGACATAACTAATAGCCAGTCATAGTGATCACATGACCAGGAAGCTCATGTAAAGCCTTCAGCTTTCCAAAATTTTGGGGCCGGCTACCACTGGCTGGAAACGGTTGACAAAGACTTGAAAGCAATATTACTTTAAAGCATGGGTGTCCAACCTTTTGGCCACTCTGGGCCACATTGAGTGTAGAGAATTTCTCGGGCCGCATATAAAAAATGGATTTTTGTAAAATCTTACCGTAAAATCCTTTTCTCTTAGCTCATTGACAGACGTAGTCCTCGGTGATACACCACCTTCGGGTTATGTTGCCTCCACAGGAGCAGGACTAGACAGGAAATTAAAAAGCTCTGGCCACACCCCAGGGGCAGTCCCAGAGGGTATATCCTCTCTCTCTCTGCCTCAGCAAATCAGTTATGTGAAAAAGCAGTCTTTAGAGATTTTAACCCAACTCAAAAAACAGAGGGGCGGGGACTACGTCTGTCAATGAGCTAAGAGAAAAGGATTTTACGGTAAGATTTTACAAAAATCCATTTTTCTCTAGCGCTCATTGACAGACGTAGTCCTCGGTGATACACCACCTTCGGGACGTCCCAGAGCAGTATCACAACTGAGGGGTGGGAAAATGGAAATCAAATCCCAATCTAGAAGGCCCAACCGGTGCCAACTAGAAGTTTACAATGCTCATCCTTAATGATGAGACTCAACAAAAAAAGAGAAAAAAAATTTTTTTTTTTTTTTTCAAACAGAAAAAACCCTCGAGGTAGACCACCGGTCTCCTCAAATTGCGGCCTGCAAAACCTTGCGGCCAAATGAGGCATCCGCCGATGCCGTCACATCAATTTTATAGAACTTTGTAAAGGTATGTACCGACGACCAGGTGGCCGCCTTACATACCTGGACCACTGACGCCTGATGGCGAAAGGCCCAGGAAGTACTGAGCGCTCGAGTGGAGTGCGCCCTAACAGGGAACGGAGGACTCTGACCCTTAATAGAATAAGCCTGTACCACCGTTTGTCTAATCCATTTGGCAATGGTCGCGGCAGATGCAGGCAAACCCTTTCTGGGGCCATCCGTGATCACAAAAAGTGAATCCGTCTTACGGAATGATTCCGTAGCTTTCAGGTATACCCTGATTGCCCGAACCACATCTAAGGAATGCAACGCATGTTCCCGATGATGCTTGGGCTGAGGACACAAGGAAGGTAGTACAATATCTTCATTCAGATGAAAATCTGAAACCACCTTGGGAAGAAAAGATGGCTTAGGATGAAGTACTACCTTATCCCTATGAATCACTAGGTATGGTGACTGGCATGATAATGCAGCCAGTTCTGACACCCTGCGAGCAGAAGTAATAGCCACCAAGAAGGCCACCTTCTGGGATAAAGTAAGCAAGGGAATCTCCCTGATGTTTTCAAAGGGAGGTTTCTGTAGAACCGACAAAACCAAATTAAGATCCCAAGGCGGTAAGGGCGCGCGGACTGGAGGAGCCAGGTGCCGCACCCCCTGGATGAAATTCCACACCAAGGATTTGGTAGCTAAAGGCTTCTGAAAGAAGATTGCTAATGCTGAAACTTGACCCTTGATGGTGCTCAAGGCTAGCTTCTGCTCAACCCCTTGTTGCAAAAAGGCCAATATTCGAGACACCGAATAGGTACGTGGAGGAAATCCTAAAGATTCGCACCACGCAATATAAGTCTTCCATGTGTGATAATAGACTTTGCTGGAAGTCGCCTTCCTTGCTTTAATAAGGGTAGGAATGACTGAAGCTGACAAACCTCTGTCCTTCAGTACTTGGGTCTCAATGGCCAGGCCATTAAACCCAGCGACTGTAAAGCATGATGGTAAATTGGTCCTTGAGACCACAGACACTCCCTGAGACGAAGTTCCCACGGAACGTCTACGACTAACATGTCCAAGTCGGCCAGGCCGGCTTGAGGAGGCCAGCCTAGAATTTCTAGGACCACTGGCGCTGATTGAATCTGAACCAGGCGTCCCTAGAGGTATCTGGCCCCGACCATCCGACAAAGTCTGGTCGTTTTCTGTTCCCACACATTTATCAGATACCTGATAGTTATCAGGAAAGGTGATCTTTTCTGGTTGAACCTCAGGGACCGAAGTCACCCGACTAGAGGCTACTTGGCCTATCTGGTCAACCAGATCCGATTCCTGTGAGGTATCGGGACTAATCTTGGGAAAAGGTAAAGGAAAAGATCTATTCAGGGAACGGTAACTACCGCTTCCTGTAGTACTTAAATGTTGGAAGGGAAGAATCGCACCGGTAGTAGTGGTTGATGCTCGATCTAATGTCCTGAATACCGGTGAAAACGTCCCCCCACCCTGAAACCGGGTGGGGGCGCACCTTCAGGCTGTGTACTCCTTTGCTTCGGGTTTGGCTGGGTTGGTCCCCTTCTTGAACCCTCCTGGAGGAGTCTTGCCTTTCCCGCTAGTACCAGCCGGGCGCCCTTTATGGGCGGTAAAGAAAGGTCCTCGCTTGTTGCGAGGTCCCTTAGCTTTAGCAGCCTGTGGCAAAAAAGTGCTCTTGCCCCCAGTGGCATCCTTAATGATTTCATCTAGGTTGGCCCCAAATAGACGATTCCCCTGAAAGGGGAGATTTGTCAAGGTCTTTTTGGAACCTAGGTCAGCTGACCAGCATTTTAACCACAGCACACGTCTGAGGATCACCGCTGTCTTAGATGCATGCCCTAATAAGGGAGTAGTGTCAAAGGCTGCGTCACAGATAAACTGTAGCCCTTGTATAATCTGTTCCATCAAATCAGATGTCTCCTGGGGAATATCTTTTCCCCTAAGTTCTTGGCGTACCATTTTCGCCCATTCCGTAAGTGTCTGGGAAACTAGACCAATAACAATTACTGGTCTAAAAGCTGACCCTATCAGAGAGAAGATGGTGCGGGACTCTGCTTCCATCTTTCGATCCACCGGATCCTTAAAGGACGAAGTGTCCTCCACTGGAATAACCGTGGCTTTATTCAGCCTGGAAATAGGCGGATCCACGACTGGTGGTACCGTCCATTTCTTAATGATGGATTCCTCAAACGGATAGCGTCTAGCAATACGCTTGGAAATAGTAAAGGTACGTTTAGAATGCTCCCATTCTCCTTTAATCTGATTACCGAAACATTTAGGTACAGGAAAAGCCTTCATCGTCTTGATGGGCTTATTAGTACCAAAAGGAATCTCTGTTTCAGTTGCCTCTGCCGGTAAAGCCTCAAGTTTTAAGGTTTCCTGCACTGCCACAACTAGTGCGTCCACCAATGCTTCTTCCTGAATAATAGCAGGAGAAGAAGCGTCCTCCTCACTGTCTGAGGGGGCTTTACCTGGGATAACAGCCCTTGCAGAGGAACCTGCAATTGCCGTGACCACCTCTGAATCTGAGTCAGAGGTGTCAGATGGTATAGGGGTAGGCGGGGGTCGCTTCCTTGACCCCCGTCCCCGACAGGCCGCCTCCACCCGAGCCACCATAGACTCCAAAATTGCTGTAAATGACTCTATACTCTGTGCACCGGCGGGTCCCGTGGCCCCCTCGAGGGAAACAGGTGGGGGAATATGTGTGGCAGGGTCCATGATAATTCCAGTTACTTCCTGGATAATATAATTCAAAAATAAAACTTTTTTTTTTTTTTTTTTCTTTTTCGACCCCCAGCGCCACAAAAGCCCCTTAGTGTTACCTGCTAGGGATCCCTATCGATCGAGAGAGAGAGAGATAGACCCCCAGGCTCACCACTTGATGCTCAGAGTTTAACTGCAACAGGTTACAGCGCTGTCTTGACAAACAGGAAGTCTTTTGGCTGGCTGCCCAGGAAAAAAGGAGGCGGCTCCGCCCCTCTGTACGCCTTCCGGCGCCTCCCCCAAGCTCCACGAGGTGTTTGGATCACCTCAAACATGGCCGCCCCCATGCTGGAGACACGAGGCTACGCCAAAATGGCGGCTCGTGCGATCCAGCAAAAAAAATGGCGGCGGCCCGTACTGAATAGCGGTGTGCTGCAGGGCACACAACACTCTCTCTGCATGGGGATATGGCGTGGTTGGCGGTACCGGCCCTGGCGGACCGCATGGCCGTTCGGGAGGCCTGCTAATAGCTGGAGATCTGATTAGGAAGGCAGTCTACATGTCCGTGGCTTCTGACTGGTAGGTAGCTTATTCTTAACCCATAAGATTCCCAGAATGCCACAGATTACATCTTTAAAACATGTATACAATTAGATTGTTAGCTCCCAAACCAAGCCTCCTGGCTTTTTGCACACATAAAATCACACTCAAAGTAGGAGGATCTGTGTCATGTTGTAGGATAGAAAGGGACTCTATCTTACCATACAGAGAGGGGCCCGCGTTCACCACAAAACCCGTCAGGGGGAAAGGGGGAACATACTACTCACCATACCGGAACCAGGCGGGTACCAACTCCTGACAGTACCCCTCTCCACCGGGGCGGGAGGGCTGTCGACCGATACGGACGCCGTGACTCATGGTCTTTGGCGTTTCAGCGAGACGTTTAACTCGCGTGGACAGTCCTTTAATGGGACTTTGTCGCGGCCGACCCAGCGCGGAGCTATGGCATGCACGCGCTCGTAGGCTGAACTGGGGTGACCACCGGATCTCAACATCCAGCCCGTCGCCCAGTTCAGCTTTCTTGCTTGAAGATCTCACAGGAACACTGGAGAAAAAAAGCTGTCTAAAAAATCCTTTAAGAAAAAATTCTTGCCAGGACCTAAGATCCCAGCAAGGTATCTAGGTCCTTACTCCTAACTAGACAGAAAATAACTGATTTGCTGAGGCAGAGAGAGAGAGGATATACCCTCTGGGACTGCCCCTGGGGTGTGGCCAGAGCTTTTTAATTTCCTGTCTAGTCCTGCTCCTGTGGAGGCAACATAACCCGAAGGTGGTGTATCACCGAGGACTACGTCTGTCAATGAGCGCTAGAGAAATATATACTATAGTTAAGGTATATAAGTAATAAAACGCCGCCGCGCCCTTCCCGCACTGCTGCGCCCCACCCCCAGCACTAATTTAACACAACTAGAGGAAGATTCCTTCCGAGGCAGCCTCTGCCTACAGTTAGCTTGAAGCCGCTGTGGCCGTGCCCCTGACCCGCCTTCCTTCCTCCCCAGCTAAAAAAATAAAATTGTCAGGGGGCAGTGGGCCGCATTGCCTGTGGTTCCGGGCCGCATTGCCTGTGGTTCCGGGCCGCATGTTGGACATGCCTGCTTTAAAGTGATACTAAAATCTCTTTTTTTCTTTTTAGTTAAAAATGACAAACATGTTATACTTACTTGTTCTGTGCAGTGTTTTTGCACAGAGCAGCCTGGAGATATAGATATATATATACACACACACACACACACACACACCAAAAGTTTGGACCCACCTTCTCATTCAAAGAGTTTTCTTTAATTTCATGACTATGAAAATTGTAGAATCACACTTCAAGAGGTAGTCACCTGAAATGGTCTTCACTTCACAGATGTGCCCTGTCAGGTTTAATAAGTGTGATCTCTTGCCTTATAAATGGGGTTGGGACCATCAGTTGTGTTGTGCAGAAGTCAGGTGGATACACAGCTAATAGTCCTACTGAATAGACTGTTAGAATTTGTATTATGGCAAGAAAAAAGCAGCTAAGTACAGGAAAACGAGTGGCCATCATTACTTTAAGAAATGAAGGTCAGTCAGTCCGAAAAATTGGGAAAACTTTGAAAGTGTCCCCAAGTGCAGTCACAAAAACCATCAAGCACTACAAAGAAACTGGCTGACATGCGGACCGCCCCAGGAAAGGAAGACCAAGAGTCACCTCTGCTGCAGAGGATAAGTTCATCCGAGTCACCAGCCTCAGAAATCGCAGGTTAACAGCAGCTCAGATTAGAGACCAGGTCAATGGCACACGGAGTTCTAGCAGCAGACAAATCTCTAGAACAACTGTTAAGAGGAGACTGTGTGAATCAGGCCTTCATGGTAGAATATCTGCTAGGAAACCACTGCTAAAGAAAGGCAACAAGCAGAAGAGACTTGTTTGGGCTAAAGAACACAAGGAATGGACATTAGACCAGTGGAAATCTGTGCTTTGGTCTGATGAGTCCAAATTTGAGATCTTTGGTTCCAACACAGTGTCCTTGTGCGACGCAGAAAAGGTGAACAGATGGACTCTACATGCCTGGTTCCCACCGTGAAGCATGGAGGAGGAGGTGTGATGGTGTGGGGGGTGCTTTGCTGGTGACACTGTTGGGGATTTATTCAAAATTGAAGGCATACTGAACCAGCATGGCTACCACAGCATCTTGCAGCGGCATGCTATTCCATCCGGTTTGCGTTTAGTTGGACCATCATTTATTTTTCAACAGGACAATGACCCCAAACACACCTCCAGGCTGTGTAAGGGCTATTTGACCAAGAAGGAGAGTGATAGGGTGCTGCTCCAGATGACCTGGCCTCTACAGTCACTGGACCTGAACCCAATCCAGATGGTTTGGGGTAGGGCTGAACGATAGTCGATGTGATATCGACTATTGTTCTGCAGGCACGGGCGATATTCATATCGCCGAAGCCACGATATTCAGGCATTAGGCAGGGCGGGAGAAGTCGGGACTCGGGGGGAGGAGGAGGACTCACAGTGATTGCATCCATCCCACACTTCCCTCCCAGCTCTGCCTCTAGTATCCAGCCGACCATTACTCCGCCCTGCACCGCCCATTGTCTCTCCTGGCTGCATCGGGGGCGGGATCAGGCTGTAATCTTTTTCAATGGAGAGACAATGGGCGGAGCAGGGCGGAGTAATGGTCGGCTGTTGACTAAGAGGGAGAGCTGGGAGGGCTGGAGTATGGGGCGGATTGCATGGCGGCAGAGAGGCTACAGTGTTTGCAGCAAGAGAGGGGGGAGAGACGTCCGGAGCATGGCGGAGGAGCACCGCGGGACAAAGGCTGCTACACTCTGGCTCCGACACAAGGCTCGGGCGGGAGAAGTTCTGCGAGTGTGGTGGATCCCCTGGCAGAAAGCTGATCTCTGCTAACTGATCCCTCCTCCGGAGACTGTCTGGGAGAAATATTGTGATATATATCGTTAAAAACTAAATATCGCAATATACTTTTTTCCCCAATATCGTGCAGCCCTAGTTTGCGGTGAGCTGGACCGCAGAGTGAAGGCAAAAGGGCCAACAAGTGCTGAGCATCTCTGGGAACTCCTTCAATACTTTTCTAAGACCATTTCAGGTGACTACCTCTTGAAGCTCATCAAGAGAATGCCAAGAGTGTGCAAAGCAGTAATCAAAGCAAAAGGTGGCTACTTTGAAACAACTGAAAAATATGTCATATTCTAGGTTCTTCACACTTTTTTGTTATGTATATAACTCCACATGTGTTAATTCATAGTTTTGATGCCTTCAGTGTGAATCTACAATTTTCATAGTCATGAAAATAAAGAAAACTCTTTGAATGAGAAGGTGTGTCCAAACTTTTGGTCTGTACTGTATATATATATTTTTTTTTTTTCTCCTTTAAAGTGGAGTTCCACCCTATTTTTATACTTACCTCCATCTTCTCGCTCCGGGTCACCTGAAAAAGAAATGGATAATCGCATATTTTTTTTTTTTTTTTACTTACCTCGTAGCGAAGAAAATATACTTACCTTACTTCCTTCTTCCTCCTTCCTCGGCCGCGGCCCGTCGTCACTTCCTGGCTCTGCAATGATTCCTGGGAGCTGAACGTCATAGCTCCCAGGAATCATTGCGCCTGCACCGGCCCCGACGTCAGTTCCGGGTCGCGCGCGTCATCCCCTTCTAAACAGCTTCTGGGCATGCCCAGAAGCTGTAGAGGGATGACGCGCGCGACCCGGGAGTGACGTCGGGGCCGGCGCAGAGCATCGTGGGACCAAAGAAGGCGGAAGAAGACGCCGAAGGGGATCTCGCTGGCTTCAAGCTGCCCACATCTGAGATGGCAGCGCTGGACAAGACGTTTGCAAGGTAAGTATTTGTCCTAACAGGTAAGTGCAACCCGGGACAGATCAGAGGCTAGCCATTGTGGAATGCACTAGCCCTGACTGTCCCGGGGGTATTAAAAAAAAAAAAAAATCCAGGGTGGAACTCCGCTTTAAGTAATCTTCAGGCCTACAATGTGCATTTTAACGTGTGCAAAAAAAGAAAAATGTCTGACAAGTGGTTTTACAATCTGCTGAAATTTGAGCGGTCTGTGGCCAGTCTAACTACTACTGGCTATACAATGATTGAGAAGTAGGGTTTTAAAAAAGGAAACATCCCTTTTCACTATAGAGACGTTTGTTGTTTGCAAGGGTTGAGTCATCAGGCTTTCCGATTGTTTTCATGCATAATAATGAGAAACTATCTCCGTCTCACAGGTAGTAATCACAGCGCATAATAGAAAAGATCTGAAAACCTACTAAAGAGGAGCATACAGAGAACGGGTCTTCATATAGATTTCCCCGACCTTGCTCAAAAGATTCCTCCTGTATTAAAGTGCATTGTATTCGTGCTGTCTACCCTCAAGCTGTAAAGCGCTGCATAAACTGCCGGCGCTACATAAATCCGAAACAATAATAATAATAATAATAATAATAATAATAATAATAATAAAAGAGCACACATTTATTTATTTTTTTAGATACGCTTCAAGAGTATCTAATCCCAGAAACAAAAACTGAATGTATTGCAGCCTACCAGTTCTTAGCTGTGGCGGCTGTCAGCCCCTTTTTCACACCTGACACCCAAAGCCCAGCAATTATCAAGATTAAAGAGGTTGTAAACTCGTTTGAGTTATTTTTTTTTTTTTTTACACCCTGCAAAAGAAAGACATAATGAGCTAGTATGCATCGCATATTAGCTCATTATGCAATACTTACCTCAGAACGAGCCCCCGCCGTGCCGCTCACTCACCTCTATGACGGGCGACATGTCTAGTCGCCCGTCTTCCGGGATCGCGGCATCCGGCCATCTGATTGGCCGGAGCCGCGGTGACGTCACTCCCGCGCACGCGCGCTAGAGCCGACAGTCACGGCACGGGGCTCTGAAGGAACGGCACGATCGGCCGTTCCTTCAGAGCGCATGCGCCAGTGACGTCACTGGCGACATGTAAGGTAAATATCTCCTAAACGGTACATGTTTAGGAGATATTTACAGTACCTATAGGTAAGCCTTATCATAGGCTTACCTATAGGTACAAGTTGTAGAGGAGGGTTTACTTCCTCTTTAAGAAACCCATTATTCCTAATGGGCCCAATCACACCTAAGGCCCTGTTCACACCTGAGCGTTTTTCAGCTTGTAAAACGCTCATCTCTAAAGTCTCAACCAACAAGCAAAATCCCATTCATGTTAATGGCCCCTGTTCCCATCTGAGCATTTTGTCAACTGAGGCAAAACGTCTGAAGCTCAAAAAAGTACATGAGCTTCTTTTTTGGCTGATTACAAGCATTTTGGTTGGATGTCAATGCCTGCCTCCAAACACCTGCAAAAGAACGCCTGAATAAAGCCCAAAAAAAAAAAAAACGCTTGAAAATGATACGCTCAGCTGTGAATGGAGCCTAAGGCTCAGGGTCCCCAGCAGAGTGCCCCCTTAGAGATAGAGATAAAAAGGTCCCAATCTGAGTTCCCCGTTACAAAGTTCCGATCAGAAACCCCTTCAGATCAAGTTCCCAATCTTAGTCCCCCTTACATCAGAGTTCCCAGAGCCCCTCTTAGATCAGAGTGCCCCCTTATATCAAGGTCCTGTTTTGAGTTCCCAGTACATCAGGGTCCCAACAGAGTCCCCCTTACATCAATGTCCCCTTCAGTGCCCCTCTTACATCAAAGTGCTCCTTACATCAGGGTCCCCAGCAGAGTCCCCCTTAGAGATAGAGATAAAGGTCCCCATCTGAGCTCCTCTTACATCAAAATTCCATTAAGGATCCCTTTAGATCAAGCTCCCTATCTTAGTCCCTCTTACATCAGAGTTCCCATCAGAGCCCCTCTTAAATCAGAGTGCCCCCTACATCAAGGTCCTTATTAGAGTTCCCAGAACATTACAGTCCCCCCTTACATCAATGTCCCCTTCAGTGACCCTCTTGCATCAAAGTGGTCCTTAAATCAGGGTCCTTGTTAGAGTTCCCCTTACATCAGGGTCCCCAGCAGAGCCCCCCTTAGAGATAGAGATAAAAGGCCTCCAGAATTCCTCCTTCATCAAAATTCCATGAGAGACCCCTTTAGATTAAGCTCCCCAACTTAGTCCCCCTTACAGAGTTTCCATCAGAACTTCTCCTACATCAGGGTCCCTAATAC